>NC_133664.1:78567471-78830686 GCF_037893015.1 Macrotis lagotis | reverse complement strand
TTAAGCATGAATTAGAGGGGGATAGATTAGAAGTAGGGAAACATTGTAGTATATTTTTTATACAGGTGAGGATTATTATCCTCATTAATAGAGGTATGATTAACAAACTATTAATAAACTGAATTTTATTTTAATTTTAAATTATAATAATGATTATTTTTTTGTAAGACTTAGACTGGAATAGTAAGTAGAGGATGATTTTGGTTACATTTAGAAAATTGTTTAATAATTTTTAACAATCTCCAACTGCTCCCTGACACAAGAGAGATAAGGTTTCAGGTCATGAAACCCTACAATATCTGAGAAAGCAACATTGTTAGTACCCTGATGGGTAATGGAGAGCTTTATGGTGACCAGAAGGAGGGCATATGGTGTGGCGAAGAATCTGTGGGTTTCCGGTCTGTCTTGGTCCCTCATCTCCTGTTGGTTTCCCATGGATTTGGTCAGCCTGATCCTTAATCTATTCCTTACCTTGTCATTTCTCATCTAGATTTCTTGTAAAGTCTTCCAGTTGATCTCCTAGTTGCCTTCATATTCTTTCTCCACTTCATCTATACCCAGTTACCAAACTAATGTTCCTAGAGCTTATGCGCAATCATATTACTTCCCTTCTATGATTCCTGTTGCCTCTAGGATAAAATATTAACAAAAGAAACTTCCTGACACCCTCACTGTTTGACGCCAACCTATTTTTCTAAGCTGATTACACATATTCTCCTCTGCCCCCCCCCCCATACCATGATCTCCATAGTACATTCTAGTCAAACTGATCCACATACTCTTATATTTTTGCTAGGCAATGGGATTAAATGACTTGCTCAAGGTCACACAGCTAGGTAATTTTTAAGTGTCTAAGGTGAGATTTGAACTCAGGTCCTCCTGACTCCAGGGCTGGTGTCCTATCCACTGCGCCACCTGGCTGCCCTCCACATACTCTTTTTAGACCACATTCCCTGACTGACCATGCTTCAAAGACACTCTCACACATCCTAGGAATAGTAGAGAGAATCTCGGTGGGGTTTGGTAGCTAGCATAAACTTACTCTAGTTACTAGGGACGCTGAAGGCAGATTGCTTGACTGTGGCAATTTGGAGAGCCTAAGCCATTTGGGTGTGTATGCATTAAATTTGGAATTAATATGGAGGTAATATAATGAATGTAGGGAGAGACTAGCAGGCTACCTAAGGAGGAGAGAATTGCTATTGGTCAAAAATGGTAGCAGTTCAAACACTAGAGATCATCAAAGCTCTTGTCTGTCAGAGTAGACTTGGACCTATGAGGAGCCCTTGTATTTTCTTTTAACCTGGGTCATAGTCTTTTTGTTACTATATGATCAACTCTTAATTTACTTTTTCAAATGAATATTATTTACCTTGACCACCCCTCACTTATCAGATTTGACTCCATGTGACTTCTAAAACTTCAAACAAACCTTGACTAAGTATGTTCAAAAGAAATTCTCAGTTGGGAGACTAGTTTGCTGAGTAGGTCACATTGCCAACTCCTCTTACTAGGTAGGTTAAGACTGCTTTCTGTCAATTTTCAGAACTCTTAATGTTCAATCTCCTGATAAGGCTTGACTAATTAACTAAACAACAACGTCAGTGAGGATGCACCTTTCTTTATACCATAGGATGTATGCTACCCATAAGATTCATTTACAAAACAGTAGAGGACTTGGCAAGGGTTCTTTCTGCTATCAAGGAAAAAATAGAGGAAATCTCATTTAAACAACCATGATGCATTTCCTTTGCACTAAAATTTGCATGATTACTACTGCTTGCCAGTCTTTTTATCCAGTAATTATATAAATTATGACAATTGCTTTAGGGGCTTTGCCTAATTAATCCTTTATGAAAAATAATAGAAAATGAACCATACTATCCTCTCCAAATTATGGAAATAATCGCTCCCATCATCCACATTATTTTCTATTAATTTAACTTGTAATCCAAGTTTTTTAATTGTTTCAGAACCTGTGATAACTCTTTAGGAACTCTGAACAGAGGCATATGGAGTGTTTAGGGAATCTTTTGGATTTAAGCCTGGATGAGTTGAATGGTACTGACCTCTATCTTCTTCCTTCCCAGGAATGAATGCGGCTGTTCGTGCGGTAGTACGGATGGGACTCTATGTGGGAGCCAAAGTATATTTTGTGTATGAGGTTAGTCTAACATTCATTCCTTCTTCACTTCATCTTTCATTTACCTTCTCTTTACATTCACCTGTTTTTTTTATTAATAATGATAATTATCCAAATAATACACATGTATATTTGCACATCTGTTGGAGAGATTTCTACACATGTATTTGCATGTATATCTGCACACAGTGGCTATATATTTACATGTACACATGGTCATATTCATCCATAAATATATAAACATAGATACATATACAAATGTATTATATGTATAAGGTTTACTTGCACTTGTGACTGAGGTGAACAGATCCATTGAACTTGGGAGCTCAGACTAAAACCTGACATCTCTCAATATGATGGTCTCAGGTTGCATGTGGGGAGATGGACCCACTCAGGTCAGAAATAGGGAAGGAAGGGCAAAGCTCTTTTGAAGATCAGTACTGAGAAGGGCCAATGTGTGGCTGCTGTACACCTATCCTGGGCTAAAAACCACAATCTAATAAAAGAATGAGTGAGTGAGCTAAGTTTTTGAACAATACCACATCATCCTTTTTTGTGTCAGTTTGTTAGAATAAAAGTTTTTGAGGAACGAGAGGAATCTTCAGGACTATTTAGTATTTCCTTGTTAATATTACCCAGTCTTTTTAGAATCTCTTGATTTAGGTGTCAAAAAAAAATTTTTTTTTTAAGTCAGAGCCACATAGCTATTGATATTTAAAACCAAATCGGAAAGAAAAAGATCATCTTAAAATAATATATCTAATGAAAACCTTTGCAAGCTTCTGTTTGGCCATTTATGCTCTTTGGATGTTCAAAAGCTAGATTACAATAGACTGGGAATTTCCATTCCTCAGAGCAATTGCTGTTCTGACCTGACACCATCATTTGGGCCTGCACAGTCACTTCTTTGGCCTGAAAATGAGAAGTTGGCACCTTTCTGAGCTTGGGATTACTCTTCTTTCTCCAAGTTGCTTTGTGAAATGCCTTTTCAATGTTAGTTGCAGTATTTGCATGTCAATATGCAAAATGCTCTTTCCCTTGGAGCTACTTCCTGTCCTCCCTTTGAAGAATATGTAAATAGACATAAAAGTTTTTGTTTCATTCTTTGGCAAGTTTTTGGTAATAAGCTCTTAGCATTTGCAATTTTTCCTCTCTACTTTAAAAATATAAAAGTGGTTTTTAAAGAATATCTTTTTTTCTGATTCTTTACTTTTTATTAGGTGTATTTTTTTCTAAATGGCATAGACACATTGACTTGTTTTCCCCTAATCTTATGTTTCTCTCCACATTTTAATTCCTATATTTAGTGCTTATGGAAATCTCTCCAAAAAGGAATTAAATTCCTTTTACCCCTGCACAGTACTAGTATTTTATATATGGTAGTTTACATTTTTCAGAGTGAGTGTGTGTGTGTGTGTGTGTGTGTGTGTGTGTGTGTGTGTGTGTATGTGTGAAGTTTTGTTGGGGGGGTTGTGTTTATGAGAATTGTGACTATGAGAGTTGTGTGTGTATAAGAGTGTATTTCCCTCATTTGATTATTGTCATATCAGGGGTGGCTAGATGGTTCAGTGGATAGAGCACTGGCCCTGGAGTCAGGAGTCAGGATTACCTGCTTTCAAATCCCGCCTCAGAAACTTAATAATTACCTAGCTGTGTGACCTTGGGCCACAATGCCTTGCAAAAACCTAAAAAAAAAAAAAAAAAAAGATTATCATATCAGGATTCTGTCTACCAGGTAGGTAGGCAAAACTGATATACAATTGCACATTTCTTTTAGGTGGATTCAGCTAGTCTGACTTCTGACATTATGTTTTGCCAGCATTTCTGGTTTTTTTTTTGTTTGGTTGGGTTTTTTTTTTTAGTTTTTGAAAGGCAGTGGGGTTAAGTGGCTTGCCCATGGCCACACAGCTAGCCACCCCTGACATTTCTGTTTTATCATCTTACCTGTTCTAA
The DNA here is from genome assembly GCF_037893015.1 of Macrotis lagotis. Lineage (NCBI taxonomy): Eukaryota > Metazoa > Chordata > Mammalia > Peramelemorphia > Peramelidae > Macrotis > Macrotis lagotis. Next base: position 78,826,590 of record NC_133664.1, on the reverse strand, counting down.
ATGGTTTTCATTACTTTACCACCTCTCAAAGGGCAGTACATTTCATCTTCTGAATTGTTTTAATTAGTTCCTTCCATGTAACCTACTAAGCCATCCCTTCTAACAGTTTTTTTTTTAATTTTTGTTTTTTTGGGGTGTTTTTTTGCAAAGCAAATGGGGTTAAGTGACTTGCCCAAGGCCACACAGCTAGGTAATTATTGAGTGTCTGAGGCTGGATTTGAACTCAGATACTCCTGATTCCAGGGCCGGTACTCTATCCACTAGGCCATCTAGCCACCCCTAACAGTTTTTTTTTTAAATAAAAAAGGATGGGGTTACCAAGAAATCCTGGCTAATACTACACTTTATATGTTGTCCCCCATTAGCATGTAAGCTCCTAGAAGTTAGGGACTATCTTTGTTTTTACATTTGTATCTCTAACGTTTGACCCACTGTAAGTGGTTAATAAATTCTTTTTCACCTATTTTATAACTGTCTGGGAGTATATGAAATGCCAATTAAAATAGTCAAATGTGAATGTTACAGAATTACAAAGAAAAAGTTTGACTTTAATGAGGAGATAGGAGAAAATATCTCCTTTGCAGAGATGGGAGGGCTATAGCTGAGACTCTTTGAATTTATTTTCTATGTTTTGTTGAAGACATTGATTGGTTTTGTTGACGTTCTCTTTTTTCTCATTTCTTTTCTTTTAAAATAATCTAGGATGGGGGCGGCTAGGTGTCCCAGTGGATAAAGCACCGGCCCTGGAGTCAGGAGTACCTGGGTTCAAATCCAGCACACCTAATAATTACCTGGACTTGGGCAAGCCACTTAACCCCATTTGCCTTGCAAAAACCTAAAAAATAAATAAACAAACAAAACAAACAAACAAATAAATAAATAAAATGACTTTCTGGGAGAGGGTAAAGGGGAATATTTAGGGAATATAAAGAAGCAAAAATGGATTAATAAAATATTACTTTTGAAGAAAAAAAAACTTTAGAGATCGTCTAATATCTCCTTCAACCCCCATTTTACAGATGGAGAAACTGAAGCCCAAAGAATTTAAGTGATTTTTCTCAATTGATCTAGGGACTCTGGATAGCAAATTCAGTATTTTTCCCACTGATCTGCCATTTCTCTATTCTGTAACTTGTAATGTTACCAAGATCTTTCAGTTACCAGAAGATACCAAAAAGAATAGGTCTGTTTTAATTGCTTATATATTTTTATTATGTCTCACTTGAGAATATCTAATTGGTATCTAATCCTGAAGCACTGATAGTCCTACTAAAGAATTGACATTTTATTTTGATTTAACCAGTTTTGCCTCGTTTAAACTTGTACAAGTATGAATCTGGGACATGTAGTGAATGATTAGTAAAAGCCATGAATAAAATTTTCAGTGTCTGCCTTCCCATACTGCTTGTCTAGCAGAGCAATTAGTAGTCAGCATTCCATTACAGAATCCTAAAAACATTTTTAGTGTGTTGATCAAACAATATCCATGGTACCAGACACTTTAAAATACAATAAAAACTTACTTCCTCATGAAAATGCCTTTCTATCTAAGTAATGAAAAGGAAGAAGGGTGTGATAAATTTGCCTGTTACTGTACTAGTTCTTGGATATAAACTTTTTTGGGGAAAAATAACAATTTTGAAACTAGAAGGGTTTTTGAACATATGCAATTAACCTACCACTTTCATAATTGGTCAAATCAAGGTCCAGTGACATTGTGATTTTCCCAAGGTCATAAAGACATGCAATGGTTAGTCATGAGTACAGCCTGGCTCACTCCCTGTACTACATCAGAATCCTGACTTTGCCCCAAGGTTCTTCTGATAACAAGGGACAGAAATAGAATTTGAATTAAGGCTTTCTTTTAAAAAAAAATCAAATAGTTTTTTATTTATTCTTGTTTTTAATGTCATTACATTTCCTTTTCTATCCTTACTCTCCCAATCCTACTCCATAGAGAGCACTCTTATAAAAAACTTGTTTCCAGTTCTTTACTGCCATATTAAGAAGTGCTGCTACATATATATAGTATATATGTAATTTTTCTTTTGGTCTATAAGTTCCTTAAGCTAAATGCTCAATAGAGAAATTTCTGCAGTTGTATGATGTTACCTAAAAAAAAAATAATGAATTTAGGGCACATTGTTAATCTTTATTATTAACATTTTCTCCATAACTTTCTTAGGTTTAGACATTAAATAGAATAGCAACTGAAGCATTGATTTGTAGTATTTGCCAGTTTCCAAAATGAAAGTTCTCTTACTGAAAATTTACTGATTATCACACATGACATACTTGAAATTGGTTCCTACACATTGCCTGGATACTTGGGCCATAGAGTATGGATTTTGCATAATCACAAATTGCTTTCCTGAATGGTTGTTTTAATTCACATACACCAACATTGCTGCCCTCCAGTATTGATTATTGTTATCTTGACTAATTGACTAAATATGAGATAAAACATTAGAGTTGTTTTTTTTTAGGTTTTTTTTTTTTGCAAGGCAAACGGAGTTAAGTGGCTTGCCCAAGGCCACACAGCTAGGTAATTATTAAGTGTCTGAGACCGGATTTGAACCCAGGTACTCCTGACTCCAATGCCAGTGCTTTATCGACTATGCCACCTAGCCGCCCCTAGAATTGTTTTAATTTGGATTTTTCAATCTTTTTCCAGAAATAATTTTATTGAGATTATTCTAATATAAACATTCTTACTTGGAGTATTGAAGACAAGATAGCATTACTTCTGTGATTCTGAAAATTGCTCTCAAGCCATTATCACGTTATAATTTATACTCTACATGAGCTAAGAAAATAGCACAATATTACAGAAGATATTTACAAGGTTCACCTGAAAAGTTCAGTTGGTCTTTTGCTTCACCAAAGAAGACAAAAGTCATTTATGTTTTTGACACACCCTTGGAGAATCATTTTCCTAAAACCATTTAGTTCTTTGACCACTTCCTTATATTCTCCTTTCCAGTAAACTTTCATTGACTGAAATAAAGATTTCTTCCTTTTCTTAGCATGATATTATCCCCCTCTGGCTGAGATACTGGCCAAGGGTACTGCTTCTAAGTGGATCAGCCAAGGACTGACCCCTTTCCCTTATTTAATAACTGCCCAAATTCTATTGGAAGGGACAGCAATGAACTTTCAGCCATTTTACTGTATTTTTTTTTTTGCAAGGCAAACGGGTTAAGTGGCTTGCCCAAGGCCACACAGCTAGGTAATTATTAAGTGTCTGAGATCGGATTTGAACCCAGGTACTCCTGACTCCAGGGCCGGTGCTTTATCCACTACGCCACCTAGCTGCCCCTGCCATTTTACTTTAAAGAAAATGGTTAGATCTTTGGAAAGGATAAAGAATGATTTCATGTAGAGCAGTTTCAGAACTGAGAGTCAGAGAATGATTGATAATTTTTCTCATTAAGATTATTAGTTCAGGGCAGCTAGGTGGCGTAGTGGATAAAGCACCGGCCCTGGAGTCAGGACTACCTGGGTTCAAATCTGATCTGGTCTCAGACACTTAATAATTACCTAGCTGTGTGGCCTTGGGCAAGCCACTTAACTCCATTTGCCTTGCAAAAACCTAAAAAAAAAAAAAGATTATTAGTTCAAAGGTTTCAGATTGGGAGACTGAGAAAAATATACAGTCTCAAAAAAGAGGTGGATAGAGGACTTATTCTTCCATATTTTCCACTTTTTATTCTGAATACAGCTAATTAATTGCAAGAATAATTTGTGCCCAGCGATTTTAGGATCCCATTTTGATCCTGTCAATCAGTTGCAAGATATACATATACATATATATATATATATATATATATTTCTTTATATAAAGTAATTCTTTAATATATAAAATATTTCAATATATGAAGTATTTCTTTATTTTACTTTAATACATCAGATGCAGCAAGCCACTAAAATGATGAGAACTATATTCTTCATGTCTTAAGAGTAGGCCAATATTCCTGCGGTATGACAATCCTGCATAATAGGGTTGAGGATATTGTCTTCCTAAGGTGGCATGTTATATCTATAGCTGTACAGAAAGCTATGCTGTTGATGGAAGCAAAGTTTTTGTATAAGCCTCCAGTCCTTTAATCTTCTGTAGTCAGAAGGCTATACAAATTAGGTGGTCCAATTTAAAGGCATTTAGAATTTAAAAGTAACATTTTCCTGATGGTCTTGCCAGTAAGTTGTCAAGTCCTCTTAGCTATCCTATTACAAAACAGATATTCTGAATCTCTGTTCTGGTGCTTCTAATGTAGCTATATGCTGCTCCTATGTTCTCATTTCTAAATTTGGGATATACTATAATGGGTTGACTATAAATGTCAGAAAGTCCACTAATTCCCTATTCTATACCAGATATCTGGCTCACTTCCAGAAGCACTTATAAATAGATTAGGCTCCTCTTTCAGGGACTTGATCATCTACATATGGATGACTTAAACCATGTGTTATCTTCTCATGGTCTAGGCTCCTTTAAGAGAAACTTTAGCATGGGTAGTGCTTCCAAATTGAGAACCTCTGGGACATAATTTCATGGTTACAAGTGAGAAGAGATACTCGATTTTTAGTTTAAAATGTTAATCCAATACTGAGTGAAGTTTCCATTATGGCTCATACTCCTTATTTAAGAAATTGTTCTAGTGAAGTCTGTCAGGTTGTTGGATAAATTCTCTCTTCAGTGAAGAGATTTCTATTGTGGTTAGCTAGTCTAAAAATGTAGTGGGAGTCTACCAAACCATAATTGATTCATTTAGACTTCTTTCATAATGACAGTAAATTTCCTAATTGTACCAACTGGTGCTATCTGTCTAGGCTTTTATGTGCATTCAGAATTGAAAATGCCTTAATAATGGGTTAAATGACTTGCCCAAAGTTACATAAAGTTACATAGCTAGGTAATTTTTTTTAGGTTTCTTTTTTTTTTTTTGCAAGGCAAACAGGGTTAAGTGGCTTGCCCAAGGTCACTCAGCTAGGTAATTATTAAGTGTCTGAGACCAGATCAGATTTGAACCCAGGTACTCCTGACTCCAGGGCCGGTGCTTTATCCACTACGCCACCTGGCTACCCCATGCCTTAGCATATGCTAAAAGATTACCCTGAGCTTGCAAAAGGAACAGTTTCTAAAGTTCCTTCATAAATAAATTTGAAATTCCTAAGAATTTTCCCATTAGTTGAATGATATAAAAATCAATTGAGTTCCCAGGACAAACTGCAGCACTCTGTTTAACCTATACTACACTTGAAATAGAATCTAGTCGCCACTTATTCATTGTTTCTGTGGTAAAATGAATTCAGATTTCTGACTTGAAATGCATTGAAACATTTCCTACTTCCCTAAATGTAGTAGAATGAGTTTCAAGCAGGATAATTCTGACGATCAATTTTAAGGTACTACAAAGCTTGAGTGGCATATATCTATCTATCTATCTATCTATCTATCTATCTCTCTCTATATATATAGATATAGATATAGATATAGATATAGATTTTGATTTTGAAGACAAAAAAGAACAGGAAGTTCCAGGCATTTTTTATAGAATGACACTACTGAATAGCATATGGCTTTCCAAGATAATAAATTTATAGGGGTAGAACTTAATGTGGATATATGAACCCTGGTCTTGTGTGTGTGTGTGTGTGTGTGTGTGTGTGTGTGTGTGTGTGTGTGTGTGTGTAGACAGGCTTTTCTGTTTCTGGAAAACAGTCTGACTACTACAAAAGAAGGAATCATGATATGGTTACTAAGGGTGGAGAGTAATTCAGTTTTCCTGACATACTAGAGTTTGTGGAGAAAGGCAGTATCATACAAGACTATATAACCTTTGTTTTTCTGTTTGACTTTCTGTTTGAGTTGGTTATGTAGCTGAGTAATTAACTGGATATTCTAAGAGGCAGAGCTAAGGAGGGAGTACATTTTAGACATGGTGAGCAGCCAGTTTCAGAATATGGGGATGGAAAGTTGAGAAGGAATAGCCAGAAGGACATTTTGGTTGGACTGCACAGTGAGTGAAGAGGACTAATGTATCATAGACCTGAAAAGAGTTGTTAGAGCCATGTTGTAAAGATCTTTAAATGACAACCTAGTGGTGTTTTATTGGATTCCAGAAGTAATAGGTGTATTGAATAGGGTAGTGATATGATGGCAGAAAGATAATTTAACTGAATTTTAAAAAATTTTAAAAGTGTTTTGTTCTACTCATTTGTATGCTTGGAAGAGGAGCAGTTAGAAAGAGAATCAATATTTTGGACAAAGTGAGTTTGAGATGTTTACAGGAAGGACATTTAGGAAGAGAAAGGGAATAAGCATTTATATTGCACCTACTATGTGCTGGGCATTGTACTAAGCAATTTATACAACCCATATTTGATCCTCACAGCAATCCCATGAAGGAGGTGCTATCCTGATTTCTACTTTACAGTTGAAGAAACTGAGGTAGTCAGAGGTCATAAAGCTAGTGTGTGAGGCCAGATTGGAACTGAAGTCTGGCTAGGAAGAGATGACTCATAGGCAACTGTAGGATTGGAATTAAGGGAAGATAGTAGGCTTCAATGAACAGAAATAGGAATCTTTCTGGCTCTGGAAAATCTTTGAACCCATTGGAAAAGACAAGATGACCAAGGGATATTTTATATATATATATATATATATACATACAGAGAGAGAGAGAGAGAGAGAGAGAGAGAGAGAGAGAGAGACAAAAGAGGGTCTTGGTTAATGATGCCAAACAAGTAAGCATGGAAGTCAATAACCATACATAAGGATCTCTGCAGGCTACATTGATTAGGTTTATAATGTTTTATTATCTATTTTATTATATTTTTATTTCATATGTTAAATTTTTTACAATTAGATTTTTTATTTTTTGCAAGGCAATGGGGTTAAGTGACTTGCCCAAGTTCACACAGCTAGGTACTTAATAAATGTCTGAGGTCATATTTGAACTCAGGTCCTCCCAGACTCCAAGGTTAGTGCTCTATCCACTGTGTAATCTAGCTGCCCCCCACCCCCGCTCCAATTATATTTTAATCTTGCCTAAGTCACACTTAGAAGGAGTGTGGACTACATCTGACTTATCCAACACATGTATAATACCACTAATCTGGGAGGTAGTGAGGGAGAAGAGACCCCAGAGGTTACATAGTTTAACCCCATCATTTAATAAATGAGAAAACTGAAGGCTGAGCCCCCCCAAAATGAAGGACCTTCCCAACACTTGGACAAATGATGTCTAAGATCCCTTACAACTTAAAATTATTTTTTATAATCCAAAATTCAAATTTTGATTAAAAATTGATTAAAATTAAGAACCATTTACCAATTAATTATCTTTATTAACTTTCCTTTTTCAACTCTAATATTTTCTCCCTCTTAACTTAAGCACTGGGAACAGATAAGACAAGCAGAGAAAGGAGAGAGGGAGAGAGGGAAAGGGAGAGAGAGAGGGAGAGGGAGAGAGAGAGAGAGAGAGAGAGAGAGAGAGAGAGAGAGAGAGAGAGAGAAAGAGAGAGAGAGAGAGAGATGATCTAACTCTTTAAGGTCCCTATGAACTAATGGAAAAGACAACACATAAAAATGAACTGAAAGGAGGGAAGAGGGGAAGAGGATGTCACAGAAGTATAGAAAAGGAAATCCTGTAGGGAGTTGAGTGCAATCTTGAGAGGAATTATCTGATCTAGTGGGTTCTTAGTTAAAAATAAACACTTGAATTTTTTTGCAGTCTCATGTTTCCTTTGGTAGGACTGTAGTAACATAGCTTTAGTGTTCTTGCTAAAAGTATACAAAAAGACCCCAAAACTATTTAGGCTGACAGCCTAAATTCACCTTAAATTTGAGAAAATCTTCCTTATACAGACTACCTGAAGGAGGTCTAGAATGCATTTTTAAGTGTTATAATAAAAAGGTAAACAAATGAATCTTCCTTTAGTAGTTTGTTTATTGGAGTTTTATTGTAATTTATTATTTTTAACTAATGAGTTTATTTTTCTATCTAGAATTCTCAGAATATGGGGCAGCTAGGTGGCATAGTGGATAAAGCCCTGGAGTACCTGGGTTCAAATCTGGTCTCAGACACTTAATAATTACCTAGCTGCGTGGCCTTGGACAAGCCACTTAACCCCGTTTGCCTTGCAAAAACCTAAAAAAAAAAAAAAAGAATTCTCAGAATCTTGATTGTACTCAATAGTTAGATTTTGTACCATTTAAGCATCAATTTTGCTATAAACATTTGCCATTCTTTCCTCCTCCATCCCCCCCCCCCCATGAAATCACGTATTCTTTCTTTTCTTAGGGTTATCAAGGAATGGTTGATGGAGGCAATAATATCGTTGAAGTGACCTGGGAATGTGTTTCCAGCATTCTCCAAATGGTATGTAACTTTGTATTTGTATACACCATGTTTTTCCATGTATAAGATACACCTTAATTTTGGGGCCCATAATTTCAGAAAAACATGTATTACATAAAGTTGTTGAACTCAAGTTTTATTCTTCATGAAATTCAAGGACCTTCTGCTCATAGCTTTTGGGCATCTTTTGGGCACATCTGGCGCATGGACACATGCTTAGTCCATTCTGTTTCATGAACCTAAAACACCAATGGTGTCCTCCTTTAAATCAGACACTTCTTTTTCATCAGCAATTCTTCTGGCTTCATGTTGAACCATCTTTGTGATCACAGGAATTCCAATGGCCCTTTGCTCTTCAATCCATCTCTTCAATTTACTCTCTAACTCAGGCCATTTGGTTGACTTGCCTCCTATGGCCTTTTTCTCTGGTGGCGTTTTCCATTGGGTTTCTTCTTTCTCTAATCGCAGATTGTTTTCTCAGTTGGAGGAGGATCAACAGTCTGATTTCCATTCACTTTTGCATACTGGATCACTGTGGACTTGAATTCAGCACTAGGTGAAAATCTTTTCTGAGTCATTTCTGGGCAGGATGTGGCAAAACGTAACCTAAAATACCAGTAACAAATGTGAAACAGCGAGTGCAAAGACAAGTGTTTTACTTGCATTTCCAGCTTTTTCAATCTATAACAATGAGCACAAAAACAAGCATGGAAAAGTGGGAAATTAAAGTTAAAAAAAATCTACAACTCCCAGTTTTTATTTCCCCAAATTTTTCAAAAAAGGGAGCATCTTATACATGGGGATGTCAAGAATATATATAGAGAGAAAATGAAGTTGGGTTGAAAAATGAAAGAAATGATTGTCATTTTTTTTCTATAAAGTAGAAAATGTTAGAAAATTAGAAAATTATCCTAAAATAATTATCAGAATTAACAAGAAATGAACTAGAGTTGACTGATTTAGAATTACCTTGGCAAAGAAAGAACTGAGATATTAATATTTTGTCCAGACTAGGATTTGTTTTAGAATAAATTCCCCAAATTGATATGCCAAAGTAATTTTTCAGTTTTTAATTGCCTCCCCAAACCAAAATCACATATGCAGAAGCATTTGATTTTACATGTGAACAAGCACCAAAAAAAACTTAATATTTTTTTTTGCCATTTATGGCATTTTATTAGAATGTGATAATTTACAAGGGTCCCTATTGCAATATATGTCAAACTGAATGGAGTTATCTAATCAATTATTTAGCCATCCTTGCTGGGGAAGACTTTTCTCAAATTAATACCCAACACTGATTTAAACTGTGACAAAAAAGGAATAATGATTCCTTAAATCAATCTGATTATAAAAAGTTTTGGCATTTGAAAGTAAATCTTGGATGTTGGAAGGTAGACACAGCTTCTGATTCATGGCTTTCTTGTGATTAAGCAACTTTCTTAATCCTTCCTGGAAGCATATTTTGGCTCATTTTGTTCCCTCCTCTGATCAAAAGGAAGTCTGTCAATGCAGGCAGTTTCAAGTTTCCTGCTACCATTAATGTTGAACAATTATGACTTAATATCTTAAGGTAAGTTAGGTTGTTTTTCCAAGTACATTGGATTTTTTTTTTTGTTCATTATTCGGATCACTATATTTTTGTGAAATTAGGATTCCCTAGTTTTTCCACCTTGAGAAGAGAGCTGAAAAAGGAGAGAATGGAAGCACTGACTTTCCTTTCCTAAACTCTCTTAGCAATAGAAGCCTTCTTCTACCCCTCCTATTCTCTCTTCTCATACTTCTTCCCCTACCCTGCTTCACATAGTGAAAGTAGCTCTCTTAACAGAATCTTAAAGATATTACTTACAACATTAACCTCTTTCCAGTTCTGTCCCATCTCAAAGACTAGGCTCTTTTTTGTGTGTATTTCAGTTTATATATATTTGAGAAAAGAAGCTTTTATCAGAAAACTTAGTGAAATTTTTTTTATATTACTTCATTATCTATAGCTGTTTAGTTATGTCTGACTTTATGGAACCCTATGCACTTTTTATATGGGTTTTGTTAGCAAAGACACTGAAGTGCTTTGCCATTTCTTTCTCTTCCTTTTCTTTCATTTTGCATATGAGGAACTGAGGCAAATTGGGATTAAATGATTTGTCAAAGGTGACACAGTTAACAAGCATTAAATACTAACAAGGTAGTATCCACATCTTCCTGACTCTAAGCTTAGTGCTCTATCCACTGCAACACTCAGTCCCCATTGTCTCTGGTACCTTTTTATTTTATTTTTGATAAACATGTTTACATGTTAGTTATTTTTGGTATGAAGAATTAGGATTAAAGGAAAGAGGTACATAAGAGGTAATTCATCAGATACTGAAGGGTTGTTTTATTTTGTTTCATTTTTCTGCCTCTGGATGGGGAATAACATTGTCCATAGCCCTTCTAATATGGTTGGCCTAGCTCTCGGGAACTGCTGAGAGTCAAAGACTAGGTTCAAATTGACTTGCCCAGCTTTCCTGTTGATCTACCAGTTAGAATTTGTTACATCTTGATGTAATCCCTTACCTGGGGACATTTAATGTGTGCCTATTATGACTCATATTTTCCATAATCCCATATAATTTTAAAGATTACTTTGACTTCCAATGAACACTTTTAGTTATATTTATTTTTTATTTTTGTACAAATTTTTTTTATACATTACTAAAATATTCTTGTTTTAGAATAAACATAATGCCCCCTCCCCCAATAATATAGACCCTCATGAGCAATAAAGGAAAGAAAAAAATAAAAATAAAAAATAAAAAAAATGTGCTTCAGTCTGTATACCAACACCACCAGCTCTGTCATGGGTGGATCACATTCTTTATGATATAAGTCCATCACAAAAGCTACTTCCATATTTTTCCACCATTGCCATTGCTGATCGTAACTCCCTCTATTCGTACTTCCCCACTACCATATACTATATTTTCTCTCTCCTTTCACTCTTTCCCTCTTTTTAAATGTGCTGTAGGGTAGCTGAGTGGCACAGTGGACTGATCACCAGCCCTGGGGCCAAGAGGCCCTGAGCCCACATACCACCCCTAAGGCCCAGCAACCACCTGGCCCTGTGGTCCCAGACAGGCCATCCAGTCCCAGCCCCTTGCAAGAAGTAAAAGAAAATGTGATATATCTGATCACTCTCCCCCAAGGTCCATCTTTTCTTCCATCACTCACATCCCCCCCTTCTCCCCTCATCCCCCTTCTCCTTTTTTTTTAAAGGTTTTTGCAAGGCAAATGGGGTTAAGTGACATTCCCAAAGCCACACAGCTAGGTAATTATTAAGTCTCTGAGTCCAGATTTGAGCCCAGGTACTCCTGACTCCAGGACCGGTGCTTTATCCATTGTACCACCTAGCCACCTCACCTTCTCTCCTTCTTATCCTAGATGTCTATACCCCATTGAGTGTATATATACTGTTTCCTCTCCAAGCCACCTCTGATGAGAGTGAAGGTTCCCTCATTCCCCTTCACCTTTCCCCCTTCCATATCCCAATGAACACTTCTTTCCTCAGCGTTTTATTTCATGCTACTCTTTATCAAACTCAGTCATGCCCAGAATAGTCAGAAATTCCCAGGGAAACCAAAGGCATCCTTGTTTAGTTTGGAGCTGGACGGTGTTAAGTCTTCTTTGATTTGTACATCAGGAAGAATATTTGCTAATGTGGAATATTTACTTAAAATAATTGACATTTTTATCAATTGATGATGGTTTTGTCCTTCATCTCAAAGAAGACCATGGCATCAGGAAGGTGATGCCATGACAAGCATTAATTGGATTTGAGTGAGGGGATGCTGTGCTGACACCAGCCTCACTTTCTCTTCAGCCATCTGAATCTGGTGGATGACTGGAGATGGCCTTGGATGCAAATTAAATTTCTTGCCTGAGGTTACATAACTAAGTAAGTGTCTAGTGTCTGAGGCTGGATTCAACTCCTGCCCTCCTGACTTCAAGGCCAGTCAATGCTCTGTCCACTGTGCCACCTAGCTACAGCATTTCATCAACTGGAGAATGGCTGAAAAAAAATTGGTATTTGATTGTGATGGAATACAAACAACTGAACAAAAATTTGAATCTAGCTTTTATGATGCAGAATTTTCTTTTTGTTTAAAGAATCCCAGCTGATACCTTGAGTCTGAATACAAGCAAATTTTAAAATTTTTAAGTCTTTACTTTCATCTTTTATTCTATAATTCTGTCTCTTCTTGTCAAAAGAGAAAGTGGGGAAAAGAGAATTCAGAGCAGCAGTTGCCTCTCACTGGGAGATGCTTAATTAGGTTTTCAGTTGTGCCCAACTCTCCATGACCCCATTTGGAGTTTTCTTGGCAATGATAGTGTATTGGTTTTCCTTTTCCTTTTCTAGCAAACAGAATTAAGTGACTTGTCTAGAGTCCCATAGTTGGAATTTGGAGCCAGATTGGAATAGACATCTTCATGACTTCAGGACCACTCATTCTATCATTAGTTGCCCTATTGAATTAAATGCTGATGATCAAATATTATGAGATATTTTTCTCATATGACTGGAGTTATAGATTTCAAATCAACATTTATTTATTTATAATTACTTGGTCCTCCCAATGACTTAACCATGAGAATCTGTACCAATTAAAAAAACCTTTTAAATATATTTCAATTTGCTTTGCAGAGTCATAATTTACTTATTTATTGCAGTTATCAGAAGAGTACAATCATTTAACTATACTGGAAGTGTTGTTAGGTAATAAAAATTATTCTTCAGCAAATTTGAGCTTTTACCCTGGGGCAGACTGGGTGATAGTATGTATATGTGCACATAGAGAAAGGTCATTTAATTGATAGTGGGTTGCTTTTTTAAAAAAAATATATTTCTATGGTATTATGCCAACTTATTTTGAAAGGAATATTTCTAAAAGTCAGCATAAGATATATGCTTATCTGATATTTGTGCTTACATATGAGTGAATAAATGCATCCACATGTATGTGCTATTAAAGATTTATATCTCCTGGTACAAATAGCTTTCTCCATGCAAATGAATCTCTCTTTGGGCACAGGTATTCTGGAAAGATTGCAGGTACAGATTTACTTTTGCAAATTTAGTCATGTTAAATGAGCAGGGTATTTCAGTATTTAAAGAAGCCTCTATATAAATTTTTTTTTTGAAGTGAAGAATCTTTTTGTGCTATCAGTAACTGTTCTCTCTCTCAAAAAAAATTCCCTATAACAGAACAATTATCATGTAGTAAAATTGTAAGCAGCTCACTTGAGAGCTTCTATTGTCTTTATATCCCCCCCCATTTCTAATTCAATTTGTTGGATATAGTTGGTATTTAAATGTTGACTGAATGAATAGGATGAATGGATGGCAGCTTCCACACTTTTATCTTTTTATCATAATATAGTTCAAGAATCAAGATGGCTGACCACCTGAAAGGGGAAATTTCCATTTTCTGATAGTCTTTTGTGTGTGTGTGTGTGTGTGTGTGTGTGTGTGTGTGTGTGTGTGCATATATACTTCTGTCATATATATGCACACACACATACATAGGTGGGATAATGCATGTATCCATCTATTTAGAAGGAGGTAAATGAATGTGCTTTTTTCCCCCAGGGAGGAACAGTCATTGGCAGTGCACGTTGCAAAGCATTTCGTACCCGGGAAGGACGCTTACAAGCAGCTTATAACTTGATTCAAAAGGGAATCACTAACCTCTGTGTGATTGGTGGGGATGGAAGCTTAACAGGAGCCAACCTTTTCCGTGAAGAATGGAATGGACTGCTGGAAGAATTGTGCCGAACAGGTACATTTACACCTTTCTGTTGTCTTCTAGAAAATTAACCTTTCTAAACAGCACATTTGTCAGGACTTTGTCTTATCCTACTTACTCATTTAGATTATTCTTCTAAGGCATCTTAGTTATATCAGTCAGCTCACCAAATGCTTGATAGGATTGTGGCTTAAAAACTCAGACTTTTTGTCTTTGATATCTAATAATTCTGCAGAAGAATTTCTAAAAATCCTATTTATGGAATATAATGGAATTTATTTTCTTACAATCTATGCTTTATATGTAGATATATATATCCCTTTCTGTAATCCCATTTGGAATTTTCTTGGCAAAGACACTGGAGTAGTTTGCCATTTCCTTCTCCAGCTCATTTTATAGATGAGGAAACTGAGGCAAAGAGGGTTAAGTGACTTGCTCAGGTGGTAAGTGTTTGAGGCCAGATTTGAACTCAGATCCTCCTGACTCCAAGGCCGGTACTCTATGTACTGTATCACCTACCTGCCCTTTTATTATACCATTCTGATGAGCAGCTCATTCTGTGAATTTTTTGTATGTCTTTGTCAAGTCTTCTTTCCCCAAATTCTTGAAATTTTTCAAAAAAAATTTTGAGGATAAGGAGTTAATCTAAATGAGTAAATAATTTCTCACACAAGATCATTTTTCTTTAAACATTATGTTACTCCTGGAACATCTAGTGGCAGTCACCATGATGAACACTGTAAATATTTTTAAACAGGTAAAATTGAAAGTGAGACCGTGAAGAAATATGCCTACCTCAACATTGTGGGGATGGTGGGCTCTATAGACAATGACTTCTGTGGGACGGATATAACAATTGGTACCGACTCTGCTTTGCACAGAATCATTGAAGTCGTGGATGCCATCATGACCACTGCCCAGAGGTAAAAACATTAGAGAGAAATGAGCTTGGGGATAGAACTGGGCAAAGTAATTGCCCATATCTGAATGTTGGCAAAGCATGCCTAAGCAAATTGGAATGTCAGGTCACGAAAAGCCTACGATTCATGATATCCTAGTAACAACTTGAGTGTTTGAAAATATGAGAGTCAGAAAAATAGGGCTGTGTTTTTTTTTAATTTATTTTCCTTTTCTTCTTAGTCTCTAAGTCTCTTTTGTTAAGAAAATTTCACCAGCATTTTATTTTTTCACAGTCACCCAGGCACCCTATTTCTGGGTTCTTTTTGTAGGAATATGTACAATCAGTGGTTCTTTATATTGAAAATAAGGCTGTTCGTGAAAGTTTGTTCACTCCCCTGAAATAATCATAAGAAAATTTATAATTAGAATTTATAATTCTCAAATTCTGTGAATATGTTCTTAAAATCAAAAAAGTAAGTTTATGTTTTGAAAATGAATAGTTTTCAATGATATTGAGATACTCTTCATACCAGGTGATCTGAGGCATCTATTTGAATAAGCACAGATTTGTATTTGTAGATTTGGTCAGTTTATATATCTCTAGTGGTTGTAGAATTATGTTCTTACTTTTGACTTAATTTTGTAGCTTTCTCTTTTGTTTAATCATGACAGTGTTAAGGTTAATTATGTTTCGGTTTCCTATTTCCTTTTGTCTTAACAGCCACCAGAGGACCTTTGTTCTGGAGGTTATGGGAAGACACTGTGGGTATGTATTTAGAAAATAATATGCTTTAGAACACTAGAGATCACCATGTCTAAGTGTTGGCAGATTCACAACTAGAACTTGGGACTCTAGGTTCTCATTTGAGATGTGTTCCATCATACCATGCTCTTTGTATCCAATTCTGATCGGGTTGGTGTTCCTTTCATCAGAGTAGAGAAATCCCACCCATATCTTCTTATCCTGGGTAGTTTTTGTCCAAGTTTTCTCATAGATCTTTCTTTCTTTCTTTCTTTCTTTCTTTCTTTCTTTCTTTCTTTCTTTCTTTCTGTCTTTCTTTGACTGTTGAATTAGTTGTAATTTCAATTTTTTGAGGATTGTGATTTTCTATGATTGATAGCCATATTTAGCATCTTAGGAAAAGAAGATTTATGTGGGAATGATGGTTTGAGGTCCCCCTCTATAAATATCAAGGGTGTATAATAGGGATTTTTCCTAAATGCTGTCCCCTTGTTTAATATTCAGTCCAGTGCAATGTCCCCTACAAAGTGTAATGTCTGCTTTTGTTATTTCTTGAATAGGTATCTTGCTCTTGTAAGCGCTCTGGCTTGTGGTGCAGATTGGGTCTTTATTCCAGAATACCCACCTGAAGAAGGCTGGGAGAAGCATCTGTGTGATAGTTTATCAGAGGTGATAGATCATTTTAATGCCATTTGCTGTACATTTTGTCTTCAAATGTTCATGTATTTGAGTGGTACTTGCTATAATGAAATAGAAAAAGCATTTCCTTTTCCCCAGAAGTATCAGTAATTCATTTAGGCTAGTTAATGTGCCTTGCTTGTGAGTTGAGGGCTTATGAGTTCAGATTTTGCCTGAATATCCATTTGACTCTCCATTATCACCAAATATCCTAGTCAGAATGGTCCTGTTTTCTCTTTTCTTATCCTAATTCCTATTTAATGTTAAATGAAAAATGTCTTGGAAAAAAACACATATTTTTTCTCTCCCATAGACCCGTGCCCGCAAGAAGAGGTTGAACATCATAATTGTTGCAGAAGGGGCAATTGATAAACATAATAAACCTATTACTTCAGAGAAGGTTAAAGAAGTAAGTTGCTTCACCTTATTTCTCAAGCACAGATCTTAACAATAATTCTCTTTAAAGCACCCATGACTTTCTTTTATCCTAGCAGCTCCAGTGCCTAGCCTAGTACCTGCCATGATTTCATTAACAGATGACTCCCTGTTTCAAGGAATCTCTCCTTTTTTTTTTAAGGTTTTTGCAAGGCAGGGGGCATAAGGGGGCAGCTCATGGCGTAGTGGATAATGCACCTGCCCTGGAGTTTGGAGTACGTGGGTTCAAATCCGGTCTCAGACATTTAATAATTCCCTGTGTGGCCTTGGGCAAGCCACTTAACCCCATTTGCCTTACAAAAACTTAAAAAAAAAAGGTTTTTGCAAGGCAAATGGGATTAAGTGGCTTGCCCAAGGCCACACAGCTAGATAATTATTAAGTATCTAAGGTCAGATTTGAACTCAGGTACTCCTAACTCCTGGGCCAGTGGTGCTCTGTCCACTGCACCACCTAGCCACTCCCCACCTCGCCATTGTTTTATAGCTTAAATCTAAATAGCTCTTAAAGCTTTATAATATATATGTAATATAAAATATAAAACATACACACACACACATCTATATATAAATGTTAATAAGCCACATTTGATCATCCTTATGACCCTGTGAAGTAGGCACTATTGCTAACCCCAGTTTTTAGAATGTAGGTTAGTTCCTTCTCTGCAACTCATTCTGAAAATTGCCTAAATCTTAATGCACCTAAGGTCAAGGCACCTCTCTCCAATGCACCCAAAGTCAAACAATGGGACAAAGGCAGAGTTTGTTGGATTGAACTGTATTGCTGGAACATTTTGGTGTCCTCTCTTGCTTGGTTACCTTCTAGCCAAGAGGTCTTTCTGGGAAAAAAGCCATCTTGAGTTTATTGAAAGTGAATCACCATATTATTTGCAACTCTGAAGACGGAACTGGCAACAGTAGGCTTTTTTGTTGGACTGCCCTGGCTAGTACCCCACATTTATCAGTATAGACCTGCCTCCCCAGAGGCTTCTTAGTTCATCCTACAGGATTGCTGTTATTACAAGACTCCATGAAGGAAGCACAGGCAAACCTTGGAGGTAGTTAAAGCTATAGGATAGAGTGAGGCACAAGCCAGTCTGGGCTTCAGCCTCAACAACCTTCACAGTTTAAGTCTCCTTTGATCTTGTTAGTGATATAAAAAATCAACTTTTCTAAGCTGATTTTTTACTTTTTTACTGAGCACTTTATTTTTAACATAAATTGTACTGATATAAATTGAGTGTTACTGTTCTTAAAATGAACATTTTTTAATTTGGAAGATATTTGCCAATATTTCCAGGAAGTGATAAAATTCAGAATTTAAAAACAAATTCAGAAAGAATTAATATTCTTTCTACATAGAGTTCAATGACATTTTATAAGGTCTGTTTTGTTTTCCTATTCCATTGCAATGCATTTGAGCCAGCTAGGTACTCTGTAATCATAGACTGTTAGAGCTAGAAGGAACCAAGGGAAGAAGTAATCTAATCTCCTTTCACAGTTAAAGAAAAGAAACTGGAATAAAGTCTGTTGTACAGCATTGCTCTTCTAATTAGGAGAGGATTTTAGGAACTAGAATTGAGGTTTCCTGACTTATGGTACAGTGATCTTTCAGTTATTCCCTGATGCCTTAATAAACAACTGGTCTTTTATTTCATCAGCATCTATAATTTAGAAAACAAATCCTATACCACTGACTGAGGACCATGTTTCTAATGTTAAAGTCAGGATTTAAAGCTAAGTCTTCCTGATGCCAAGCCTAGTCCCAGTGAATGTTATGCTCCTTTTTAACATACTGTCTCATACATAGCTTTTAAAATATAAGGCAATTTAGATGATTAGAAGAAAATTTCCAAAGCTCTTAATTCTATTTTTGGAATAGTTTAATATAAGCTGTTGAATATTTTTAATATGTAACTTACTTTTTTACCAGCTTGGACTGAAAAAGAACAAGTTTGAATGGGGGTTTTTTAGTTTATTTTTCTTCGGGGGAAAACTAGAGAGTTTAAACTTTCCCTTGTTATATACATACATACATATACATATATACATACATATATATATGAGAAAGAGTTTTAAAAAACCAAAACTCTCAAAGTATGTCTTCTATTACTACATTTACTCTTACAGTTTTCATGACTACGTTACTACAGTAATTATTCAAATAACACACAACTCCCTGTTGCAATATTGTGTTTTCTCATTACTGTAATGAATTTTTCTGTAGCTTGTAGTTTCACAACTGGGATTTGATACTCGTGTGACAATCCTTGGACATGTCCAAAGAGGAGGAACTCCTTCTGCTTTTGACAGGATTCTGGTAAGTTTATAGGAGTAATCACTCTTTTTCATTCTGGCAATCTCCAAGAAAAAAATAATCTACTTTTGGCTATTCAAAGGAACCAGATCTCAACTTAGTAGGTAATTCTGCCTAACATTCAGGATGAGTTCCCTAATGGGGCCAATAGGCAAAGTGCCAAATAGTCCATTTCTGGTCAGGTTAAGAGCTTTGTTAACTGAGACATTAATGACTATTTGTGCTTATTTCAAAGCCAGCTTGAGACTAACCAGCTAAGAAAAGTAAAACAGACTTAAAGAGTACTAAGAGACCTTATAATTCATTACCACTGTAGCTTGGGTACCAGGTGAATGGTTCCTAGAAGACAGAATTATAATGGGGGTAGCTAAGGACTTGCTAAGAGATAAAAGGTAAGACAAGAGAATAAAATAAATTATAGATTATGGATTCTTGGTTTCATAGCCTTGCTTTATTTTCCTCATGAGGAATACTGAGTGAGACCTACCCTTTAAAAAAGGGTCAAAGACCATTAATGCATAAGAAAGGACTCTTAAAAAAATTAAAGGGAATAAGTCTAGTGAGAACACAGGCAGCTAACATATACTTTGTATCAGGAACAAGTTCCTGTGATTAGTTTATTCATGGGGATGTTTAGAACCTATATGTTGAGAAAAGTTGGTAAGGGCTTGAGATTGTAACTGCTTCCAAAGATTCTTATTAATAGAAGGCTCTACATTGACTTTTCCCAGATGTCCTTTTTAATAGGATGCTTTTGGGTCTCATGTTTATAATGTCATTTCACTTTCAGGCTAGTCGCTTGGGTGTGGATGCTGTAATAGCTCTTCTTGAGGCTACACCAGAAACTCCAGCCTGTGTTGTGTCTCTGTCTGGAAACAAGTCCGTGAGGCTGCCCCTGATGGAGTGTGTGCATATGGTGAGTTCTTGGGATGAGGCCAACTGGTACTTCCAGTTAACTGATTGGACTAGGAAGGTGATGGGTGATAATTAGTGCCTTTTACTAACTGAGCAGAACAATAATTTGAGTGAAGCTTTTCTGCCTTGTCATTCACTGAAAGTACAAAAAAGTAAATTGAAGTCTCCAAGATAATAATTAGTGGTCTAAAAGATATAGTAACAGCAATTTAATCATGAAACACAGCTCAATCCAAAGTAGTGTGAATAATTAATCTTGTGAAGTAGTTGCATATATTCAAAATTACTGTAAGTTTCAATTATCAAAAATATGATAATTGGTTCCACCCCAGTGGAAATTCTCAATGTGACTTCAAATAATACAGCCACTTCACAGGATTCATTATTCTCACTAATCGAAGTCTAACATTTTTAATTACTCTTTTGTGAAACTAGAGAGATTAATATCACTATTTAATTTTGTAATTTTCATCTGCATCTTCTTAGTTACAATCTGTGTGAGATACTTTAATAACCTCAACTAAATTAGTTGTTTTTTTTAGTCATTCTTCTCTTGGCATCTTTGGGTTTCCAAGTGGATGAGTCAGTAAAGATCAGTTCTGTTCTATTTCTGGGGGGATGGGACACCCACACGGAAAACAATTGGAGCTAATAGATTTGTACATGGATGAATCCATGGTCTTAACAGCATGGATATGCTTTTTACTGGTACGGGGTACAATCCTATAATTCCTCCTCATTTGGTACAATTCTTGTCTCTAACCCTCTGTAAATAGCCTGGCACAGTACCTTTCACAATACCAGCTCATATTGAAGAGTTGAATAGGACTGAATAGAACCAGTTCCCTGGTCAGAAGTGATTATAAAACATCAGGGAGCATCTTGGGCTTAGTGAAAGCACCAAAAGTTTTACAGTTGCAATCTAGTCAGCTAAAGTTCCTCTATTAAATCTTTTTTTTTTAGGTTTTTTTTTGCAAGGCAAATGGGGTTAAGTGGCTTGCCCAAGGCCACACAGTTAAGTAATTATTAAGTGTCTGAGGCCGGATTTGAACCCAGGTACTCCTGACTCCAAGGCCAGTGCTTTATCCACTGCGCCACCTAGCCACCCCTCCTCTATTAAATCTTAAAGCCATGTCCTTGCCCAGCAACAGCTGAAAAAGGCACAAATAAAATAGGTGACCCTATCTGCCTGCTCCCTTGGGGCAGGGGTGGGGAAGCTGCCAAATGACAATATTAATGATGATGCTCACCTCTGATTTCAAAAGCACTTGACATTTTTCAGAATCCTTATAAGACAGGTAAAATAGCATTGAAGTCACATTGGGGTCATTAGCATTAGCTACCACATCATCCCACACTTATATAAATAAGATAAGAGAGGGCTCTCTGGAATCATGTTAAATATGATCATGGTGACTATGTATGCGGTTTGCCACATCAGATGTTTAATATATAGGCTACCAAATCTGCCTACATTAACATTCTAAAAGAAAAAAGGAAGCAAACTGTTTTCTATTTGCAATCCCATTTGGGATTTTCTTCATAAAGATGAGGAAACTGGGGTGGCTAGGTGGCGCAGTGGATAAAGCAACAGCTGGAGTCAGGAGTACCTGGGTTCAAATCCGGTCTCATCTCAGACACTTAACAATTACTTAGCTGTGTGGCCTTGGGCAAGCCACTTAACCCCGTTTGCCTTGCAAAAAAAAAAATGAGGAAACTGATACACAAAGGGTCAAGTGGCTTGATCAGGCTTATACAGTAAATGTCTGAAGCCAGGTTTGAATTCACAAAGGTGAGTCTTCTAGCAGTCTATCTACTATGCCACTGCATTCCCAGTTAGGGAATATCTTATAGTTTCAGATTTTTAAACATGCTTTTACTGTTTTTGTTTTAAGACTCAAGAAGTTCAGAGGGCAATGGATAAAAGTCAATTTGATGAAGCTGTGAAGCTTCGAGGAAGGTGAGTTGATTTGGAGAGAGTCCAGAAGATTCCATTGCTATCCCTGGCCAAAACTCTCGTGCAAGAGACTCATGCCTTTCCAATGGTTCCCCTGGTTATTTAATGTGAATTATTTACTTAGGATTTGCATGGTTATGCTTTGAAATGGGTGTCAGAAAGGACAAATGACGTTCTGAACAATGACTAGTTGAAGAATGTTAAGAATTTATTGGAAGCTCCATTGTTGTAATCCTGTTGCAAGGCTTTAGAAAATGAATAGAAACAAATAGAATAACAGGGCTTCCAAGACTTGAGAGGCTGTCTAAGAAGAGGGACTCTTCTACGGTATCCTGGCTATGGAGCTGATAAAGCCAGGGTGAAAGCTTATAGGTAATCAGATTTTTGTTCAGGAAAGTTTTATGGTTTTATGAATGGATTATAAGACAATGGACCATTAGGTATGGAATCAAATTCACAAAAAAGAAGGGAAATGAGGGAATAGATGATACTATCAAAATTTCAAAGAGATTTAAGGAAACCCTATTGCCATGGTCTCTGAATCTTAAAGAAGCCTAAATTATCTGCTGTAAGTATGGGGATAAAAAAAGAAGTATTATATTAGGGATTTGAGTAAAAGGAAGAGGTTTGGAAATGTCTATTGAGATAGGGAATAAAAGAGAAGGATCATTGTACAGGTCCTTCCTGAGTTTATACCTCTAAATTTTCTCTGGATGAAATAAAGTTATTATTAGTAATTAGAGTAGTCTAAAAATGAAATGGGTGCCTTGTCCTCCTTACTGTAGGCCTTCCAGCAGAAATTAGATGTCATCAGGAATTTTGGAAATGTGACTGATTATGAATAGGACAGATGACAAAAGTAGACCTTTGAAGCAACAGGCCTAAGGGACTTCTCCCAAATTAGGAGGGTAACCTTGAGAAAATAACTTTTTGTAATTATATTAAATTACTTCCTTTCAAAGACTGTTCTGATATCCCTTCTCTCATATCCACTATTATTGATTTCAGTGGTCCCTTTTCTTTATCATATCTCCTAAACCCCTTCCCATT
The DNA here is from genome assembly GCF_037893015.1 of Macrotis lagotis. Classification (NCBI taxonomy): domain Eukaryota; kingdom Metazoa; phylum Chordata; class Mammalia; order Peramelemorphia; family Peramelidae; genus Macrotis; species Macrotis lagotis. Next base: position 78,803,456 of record NC_133664.1, on the reverse strand, counting down.
TAGGGCTTAGCTTCTTTCCCTGTCCCAGACTTTGTCTCACGACTGCTGTTAGTACTAGTCAGCATTTGAGTTTGGCTGAATGCTTCTATAGAGATAAGTTACTTCAAGGTCATTCATGGCTCTGTAAGGCCATAACCCCCCATCATCTACTCCAGCACATTCCTTCAGATTTGGTTGACTCTTCTATCTCACTTTGTTCTTCCTCCCTTATCTTTATGTTTTTTTTGGAAGATAAACTATTTCCTGACCCTTGGTCCACATTCTGGCTTTTTTCCTTTAATATATGTTCTTAGGCAAATCACTTTCTTTGTTTGATAATATGATAAATTAGGTCAATTAGGGTTGAATACAAGTCTCCCTGGAAAATCATATGTATGTCATAGATATATGGGGGACTGTGAGAATTCTTTTTTTTTAATACAAAGTAGAAACTCAACTCAATATTGAGTATCATGAGGCATTTATTCTTTTTTGTCCATTATTTTAATCATCTATTAATAAGCTGAACTAGATGACCTCTAAAGATTGTTAAGAGTTCAGTAAGACTGACTTTAGGATATTTTCTAGGAAATATCTGTTCATTCTCCCATTTTGACCATGTAATATTTTGTTTTTTTTTCTTTTTCTTTTTTTTTTAGGTTTTTTTTGGGGGCAAGGCAATGGGGTTAAGTGGCTTGCCCAAGGCCACACAGCTAAGTAATTATTAAATGTCTGAGGCCAGATTTGAACTCAGGTACTCCTGACTCTAGGGCCGGTGCTCTATCCACTGTGCCACCTAGTCGTCCCAACCACATAATATTTTGACAGGATTTTTGGAAATGAACAGGCACAACAACAACCACTACTAAAATATAAAATGCCCATATCCTATTATTATTTGTTATTATAAATAGGAAAGGGAGGTCAGAGGAGAAAGAAGATGAGCATTAAGTGTTTACTGTTTACTAGGCAGTATACTGAATAATTTTCCTTATCTCATTTGATACTCAAAACAACCCTGGAATAAACATGCTGTTACTAGCCCCTTTTTACAGTTGAGGAAATTAAACAGGTTGAGTGACTTGCCTGGAGTCATATACCTATTAGGTGACTGAGTCAGATTTGAATTTGGGTCTTCCCAATTCCAGGCCCAGCCCTATCCACTGCTGCACCACCTATCTTTGAAGACATAATATGTTGAAATATCCTTAGTATAATATGGAGGCTAGGTCTGTTTTATTTCAAGTATTTTAAAATGATGATAAAAAGAATTTTTTATTTTTGTTTTTGTTTTTGTCTTTTTTTTAGGAGCTTTGAGAACAACCTAAACACCTATAAATTGCTTTCTCAAAAAAAACCGGATTCAGAGCTTCCAAAGGTAGGTACAGGGGCAGCTAGGTGGCACAGTGGGGGCAGCTAGATGGTGCAGTGGAAAGAGCACTGGCCCTGGAGTCAGGAGGCCCTGAGTTCAAATCCAGCCTCAGACACATAATAATTACCTAGCTCTGTGACCTTGGGCAAATCACTTAACCCTACTGCCTTAAAAAACCGGAAAAAAAAAACAAAGGTAGGTGGTGTTGTGAGATCAAGGCCAGAGGTCAGGATCATGACATTCAGGGGAGAGGGAAATTGAATAGCTGAAGCAGTTTGGATGGGAGGAATACCCGTGACCTTGGGGTCACAAGGAAGGTGTCATTAACTCCAAGAAGTTAAATATACCATTTTTTACATGAGTAGTATATATTTTTTACAATAAGATGTAAAGACAATTTTCAACAACTATTTTTTTATGACTTTGAATTCCATATTTTTCTCCCTCTCCTTCCCACTTCTAAAGAAGACAAGCAACTGGATAAAGATTGTACATGTGCAAACATGTTAATATATTTCCATATTGGTCTTTTTGTGAAAGAAGAAACAGAAAAAAAGGAAAATACACACTTAAAAAAGTGAAACTATGCTGATTTCACATGTCTCTATTTTATAAATACTATATAAGTAGCCATCATGCACTGTAATTGATCAAGATGCAATTTGTTGCTAATATTTTACAAATAAAATTTAAAAATCTTTGTAAAAGGAAATTATTGAGCCTGCCTCCATTGTGTAATAATGGAGAGCAGACCTTGTTCTAAAGCATGACTCAGTGATAACTGCATCATACACCTCTATAATTGTGTTATCTTGAATGTCATGGGGCATATGATTGTGCGTATCTTGAAAAGATAGTAAGAGAGCATAAGTTAGAAATAGACTAAAAAGTAAATATGACTGTATCTGAGTTCTGAATGAGCATTTTTTCTAAAAAATGGGTTACTTGTCATCTCTGGTACCTTGCTCATTAGGTAGCTGACTCATCTTTGAACTAGAAGTAACAATATGCTGGGAAACTGTCCAACACCAACCTTTTTTCCAACTCTTTGTGTCTGTAGGATTTTCCCTGTGGCAAAGGGCTGTATTAGCCAAGTGCTGTTGGAGAGATTAAAGAAAGCACTATTGTCAAGGTCTTTGTTCTTAAAATGGAAATAGAAAAGAGCTTTTGTTAGATGTAACATAGAACTCCAGACATTATTTAGTTATATCTAGTGCCATTTCCTCACCCACAGGGAAAAACTAAAGAACCTAAGACTTATGACATTGAATTTGATTGTAAGGGGGCAGCTAGGTGGCATTGTGGAGTGGCCCTGGAGTCAGGAGGACCTTAGTTAAAATCCTGCCTCAGACAATAATTGCCTAGCTGGTGACCTTGGGCAAGTCACTTAACCCCATTGCCTTAAATAAATAAAACTTTAAAAGATTCAAAGAAGTTGGCTGTAGTTGAGAATTTAAAATATTCTGAAATTGATCCTTCAGAAAATCAATAGAAGTGGGCAGAGAAGTCTATTGAAATATTGGATAACTGGGCTTAATCCATCCTCTCTAAATAGTTATAAGCCTTTTTCTGGATCTAGTGTAAAGTTGGAAAATGTCACCCTCATTTACCCCATTTGTTACTCTATTTCAGCAATGTCAGTCAAAGCAATTCTTTTGTTTTCGTAAGGTAATAAGGTTAAGTGACTTGTCCAGGTCACAGAGCTTGGTAATTATCAAGTGTCGGAGACCAGAGTTGAACTCATATCCTCATGCCGATACTCTATCCACTGTACCACCTAACTGCTCCCAAAGTATTTTCTTGACAGCACTACATTGTTATTGTGCTGTGTTCTTAAAATGATCTGATAGCCTGATTTCTTTTTCTCTTTTGCAGAGCAATTTTACTGTGGCCATTTTGAATGTGGGTGCTCCGGCTGCAGGGATGAATGCTGCTGTCCGTTCAGCAGTGAGAATGGGCATCACCGAGGGTCATAAGATGCTTGCTATCAATAATGGCTTTGAAGGGTTTTCTAAAGGTCAGGTAGGTCTCACAGGGAATTGAATAAAGTATAAGGAAATAAAGCAGAATACTTGAATGAATGTTGAAGGGACATGTTGTTTAGTTGTAAAGCCAACACTAGAACCAGGTCTCTGGATACCTCCTCCAGTTCTAGCTACCATTCATATAGTGCTTAGTTTGTATTGGGCACTGTCCTAAGCACTACCCTTTTCAATTCTCACAAGTGAGTGTTTATTATCCCTATTTTATACACGAGGAAATTGAAGCAAACAGATAAATGACCTGCCTAGGGTCAGAAAACTAGAGTGTCCTATCCTGGATTTGAACCTAGGACTTTTTGAATTCAGAAATAAGTATCTTCACCCCTAGGCCACTTGGCTGTACTATTTCAAACTTCTCCATCCTAATATTACAGCATTCCTCCCTCAGTGGCAATCTGTGACCCATAAATTAAAGGGCTTTTAGTTCTCATTGGAAGGATGTTCATGGAAGGAGCCAGCAAGCATGTTACCAGAAGGCTTCCAGGAGCCATCATTTGATTCACATATTAGTATCCTGAAACAACCCTATTTCATCTTCTGTATGAACTCTAAAACCCTTCTGTAACGTCATTCCTCTGTAGACATGTTTCCGAATTAGTAATAGGGATCACTCACTCAATCTCATGTGAATGCTAGTGACTGAAAGTCTGGCAGAGAATAGAGCAGAGTTAATAAATACTTATTGAAAACTGCACATAAGGATACTATGGAGAATACCAAAAATCCTCCAAGCAATACTGCAAAATTAGATGCTTTGTATAAAGCAGCCATGTGGATGGAAATAAAAAACATGTATGGATTGGATGCCCTCTTAGATGCTGTCTTTCCAACTCTTTAAGATTCTGCAATGCTGTAGTATAAAGGATATTCTATAGAGTATTGATGAAGGAAGATTTCTCTCCTAGACCCTTCATAAGCCAGGGAAATTAGACCTGGATTCAGAAAGTCCTGAGTTCAAATTCGCTCCTGGATGCTTACTGACCATGTGACCCTGGTCAAGTGATTTAACTTCTGTTTGCTTCAGTTTTCTCTTCAGTATAATTGTAATAATAGCACCTCTACTTCCCAGGATTATTGTGATGATGAAATGTTAGCTGCTATTAGCTCCTTTTTTGGTGAGATCATCTTTTTCCATGGGTTTATTTACAGATGACTGGCAAATCTACTGAACTCTGATCTCTTTCTTGACTTGCCATCCCATGTCACCAAATATATTCTACCTGGTTTTGCCATTGGCACGTCAAATTCAACATGTACAAAACTGAGCTTTTCTCCCCAAACCTCTATTGCACTAACCTTTCATTTACCAAGGTTTAAATCCTTGAAGCCATCCTGGAGTCTTTTCTCTTCCTCTCTGACTACAGCAAGTCATTTTGCCAAGATCCATTGATTTCACCCAAACAATATCTCTGGTATATAGTTGCTTCATTCCACTCACTGCCTGCATCCTCATTTAACCTTTATCATAACTTAGTTGGATTATTGTAATTGCCTTCTAATTTGCTTCCTGGTTTCCAGTACCCTCCTTCTTATTACATAGATATCAAAATGGTCTTCCTAAGTCATAAGCCTCTGACAAACTTCTGACCATGTTCCTGCCCTGCCCAGAAACTTTCCATGTCATTCCAGTTCCTTAAGAATAAACTAGAAACTTCTGTAACCTGGAATTGACTATCCTTCACAATCTGGCTTCCATATATATCTTTGAAGCCTCCCATCCAGGTATTCTTATTTTATTTCTTTTTTGTTTTTTAGTTTTTTTGCAAGGCAGTGGAATTAAGTGGCTTGCCCAAGGCCACACAACTAAGTAATTAGTAAGTGTCTGAGGCTGGATTTGAACTCAGGTCCTCCTAACTCCAGGGCATGTGTTCTATACACTGCGCCACTTAGCTGCCCCACACACTACAAGTATTAAGTGTCTGAGGCTGGATGTGAACTTGGATTCTCCTGGTTCTGGGGGTCAGTGTTCTTATCCACCTCACCACTAGTGAGTGGTGCCCTTTAATTTTGTGTTAATGACTGAGGTGATATCATGACAAGCACATGAACTGGATTGGATTCGAGTGAGGGAGAGTTAGTTGTGCTAAGTCTCACTTTCTCCTCTAGAGCCATTTGAGTCCAGTAGCCAGATAGGAATCAGGAAGACTAGAGATAGCCTTAGATGGGAGGCATTCAGGGTTAAGTGACTTGCCCAAGGTCACACAGCTAAATAGGTGTCAAGTATCTCAGGTTAGATTTGAACTCAGGTCCAACTGCTTCCTGGGCCAGTGCTCTATTACTACACCACCTAACTGTTGCTGAAGAGACAGAATAGTAAAACAGAAAGAGCACTTGATGTTGAGTCAGTTGACAAGATTGCTAATCTCTCTATTGCTTTATAGTTCCTTAACCTTTAGCTTTCTACATTCAAGATAAAACAAAACCAAAAATCTCTTTTGAGAAGACCATGATTAGCATTGTTTCATCTTGGAAAGGAGAGCAATGGATTAGTTGATCTCTAATTCCTTCCATCTTTAAATCTTTTATGTCTTGAGTTATATCCTAATTACAGACATGCTAGCCTTTTTTTTCTTACTTTTATTTTATTGAATTTTACAATCCCCCCCATCTCACTTCCCACCACCACCACAAAAGGCAGTTTCCATGCTATACATTGATCAAAATTGAATATGTTGAGAGAAAAATCATATCCTAAAGGAAAAAATAAAATATAAGAGATAGCAAAATTACATAATGACATAACTTTTTTTTTTCAAATTAAAGGTAATAGTCTTTGTTTACACTCCACAATTCTTTCTCTGGGTACAGATGGTATTCTCCATCACAGATACCCTAAAATTGTCCCTGATTGTTGCACTGATGGAATGAGCAAGTCTTATCAAGGTTGATCATCACCCCATGTTGCTGTTAGGGTGTACAGTGTTCTTCTGGTTCTGCTCATCTTGCTCAGCATTAATTCATGTAAATCCTTCCATGATTCTTTGAAATCCCATCCATCCTGGTTTCTAATAGTACAATAGCATTCCATAACGTACATATACTACAATTTGTTCAGCCATTCCCCAATTGATGGACATTCACTCAGTTTCCAATTCTTTGCCACTACAAACAGGGCTGCTATGAATATTTTTATACAAGTGATGTTTTTACCCCTTTTCATGATCTCTTCAGGGTATAGACCCAGTAGTGGTATTGCTGGATCAAAGGGCATGCACATTTTTTATTGCCCTTTAGGTGTAATTCCAAATTGCTCTCCAGAAAGGATGGATGAGTTCACAGCTCCATGCTAGCCTCTTTTAAAAGGAACTTTATCCCTTGACTTCATCTTCTTCCCCCAGTCTCCACTAGATAGTAAAGTCCTAGCTAATTCACTACCAACTTTATTCTAGTATCTATTGGCATGTAAAGATGTTTTTAGTTTTAATGTGTATGCAATATCAGGCTCCCTACCCCAATCTCTTAGCATCACTTTGGACATTTTTCACATGTTGACATAATAAACATTTCTTTGGAAAATTCATTAAGAAAAGATCAATTTGAGCTGATAGTTTTCATTGATAAAAAGTTGTAAGATTGTAGTATTATTTTAGAGACAATCCAAATGCACAATGATAGAATAGTTATGCAAATATGAGCAAATAACTTCTATCACTAAGTTTTAGGTTTCTATTGAATTCATATAGTCATAAAAATAATACTCATACCCTAGATTTTTTTCAGTGTAATCAACAAAGTAGACTTATTTACAATCACTGAGAAGTTTCTTTTGCTATTCTTATTTTCTTAGTTCTGTTCATTTTAGCAAAGATCTCTTTAACAACCCTTAATGGGAGAAAAAAGTATTGTTCTAGATACTGGAAACATGCCAGTCTCTTTAAAAGCTTAACATTGAATAGGGATGTGAAGCATGTGCAAAAATAAAGAGATGTTAGATGGAGAAAAGTGCAATGAAGATGGAAGAGAACAAATATGGGAATCAAAGTCATCTTGTATGGCTGAGAGGTTAGTTGGGATTTGAGTTGGAAAAGGCAAAAATTCCGCAGGCAATTTGGAGTCTTTTCCAGACACACAAGTACATGGACTCAGGAGAGTGTAGGAAGAATTTGGTAGAGAACTCACAGAACAATTCGACTAGAATGTGGAGTAGAAGGGTATTAATATGAAATAAGGTTGGAAAGGTAGTTTTAAGCAGGGTGACAGAGGGCCTGAATGCCAAAGTAAGAAGTGCTCATTTTTATACACCAGGTAACAACCACTTTGAATGAGAGAGTTCATGTTTGTTTATTAGGAACATTATCTTGTCAGCTTTGTGAAGTATAGTTTGGAAAGGGAGGTGGGGAGACAGATGATGCCTTTGTTTTAATTCAAATTGCAAGGGTTTGGTGGTGGTAGGATAAAGAGGAGGGGATAGCCCCAGAGGTACCCAGGATTTGGCAATGTGGGAAAGAAAGGAGAGAAAAAAAGTCATGAATTAAGTCAGAGTGACTGGGAGAGACAGAGGAAAATGTAATAGGAGTGAATGGGCAGGTTTGAGGAAGAGGAAGGAAAAGTTAAGTTTAGGTTATTTTTAGTGACATCTTGATGGGAAAAATCTAGTAGACTCCTGGAAAGATGAGGCTGAGACCACAAAGAAATCAGAGCTGGAATCAAGCAGATTGACTCTGAAACTGTTACATGTGACTTTTGAGGAACCATTTGCATCACTGTGTTAGAAGTTTAGATCAGATTATGAGTGATTGTAATGTGAGTGATTTGTGAGAAAGCAGAGGTAGTGAATAACTCTGAAACTCCTGTTTCTACTTTAGAAGAGAAAGGGAGGGGAGAGAGAATGGGTAACAGTTAAAGGAAGAGGTTTTTTTTTTTTCAGGCTAGGAAAGACCTGGAGCATTTTAATGAGGAAAAGGAAAGGAGTCAAGGATTTCTTTTTCTTTTTTGTCTTTTTGCAAGGCAATGGGGGTTAAGTGATTTGCCCAAGTTCACACAGATAGGTAATTTTTTAAGTTTCTGAGGGCAGATTTGAACTCAGGTCTTTCTGACTTCAGGCCCTATGCTCTGTCCACTCTGGCACCTAGCTGTCCCCAAACAACTGCACCCTAGAGTCAAGGATTTCTTGTAGTGCTTTTTATTCAGCATTGTGAAGAATATATCTTATTAGTTATTTATACAGCTTTACATATATGTCATTGAAGAGGAATCCAAACTATTTTTAAAGATTACCTAATTGGAAGCATCTAGGTGATGTGGTGAATAGAGTCCTGATCCTGGAGTCAGAAGGACCTAAGTTCAAATCTAACCTCAGACACCTAATAATTATCTAGCTCTATGGCCTTGGGGAAGCCACTTAAACCCCATTGTCTTACCAAAAAAAGTGCCTAATTTCATTATCTGGAGATTGATTAATTGATTTTACATTTTAGATAAAAGAAATCACCTGGTCAGCTGTTGGCGGTTGGACTGGCCAAGGAGGATCCATTCTTGGCACAAAACGGTAATTTTTCTCCTTTTGGTTCTTTCTGATTCCACCTTGAAGAAGTGAGGTATTGTTATAATGAACCCTGTTGTTAAAATAATCGAAGAATACTGAAGACCCATGTCTTATTTCACAACTCTTTATTCCCAATCCTAGATTTTCTACTAACTGTTCCTTGTTGCTTTTATCTAATCATGACTGAGGAATGTCTTGGCATTCACCAACCTGGCTATGTAAGATCATAAAGAAAGAAAACAAGCTCAAGTACTTACATAAGACAAAGGAGAAAAATCTGATGGATCTATACCTTCCTTCTTTGAGAGGTCCACATTTCTAAGCAGTTAAGATGTAAGGCAGTAATAAATATCCCTTTGTCTTTTTAAATGAAATAAAATTGTTTCATTTAAGTTAAATTGTTGAATCATTGGGCAACAGTCACTGTGGACTTTGTATAATAATTAAATATTGGAAGAACACTGACTCATGTACAAGTGACATAATAAGTGAAGCTGTCTGGCATTCTTGACCAGGTGTCTCTGGGAATTCAAACCAGCTTTCAAAGTAGTTGCCTGGATAATCCAAAAAAAAAGTTCTGCCTTAATTAGAGAAAAGCCCAATTTATTCCTTAAAGTCAGCAATTTTTATTTGGAGTAATGATAACTAGGTCCAAATTGATGAAAATAATGAAATGCTCTGAAGTCTCATGCATCTAAGTTTATAATTATATAAACTATGAGAATTTGTTCTATATCAATGGAATTATGAAATAGGAATTCAAATAATGGAATTCCTTTGGGGAATTCATTATTCTCATTTATTAGGATCTAACCATATATTTTGCTTAATGAGCATTCCTGCTACCACCTTATGTGGGTTGCCAATTTTTAAAGGTTCAGAGTGCCAAAAAAATGTAGTCGATACTAAAATAAATCTGATGAATGTAATTTAGTCTTTTGAGGATTAAAATGGTACTATAAGATCTTGGTGGTGCCTCAGGATTGTGATTCTAAATAACATTTGTAAAATATGGGAATGTTGGGAAGAAAATTTTTGCTATTCAAATTTTCTGGCTATTTGGATTCTTGATAAATGAATTTATAAAAAATTTATTAATTTACCTGACCTCCAAATGTCTAATGATTTTCTCAGGCTCAGTGGACTGACTGTCACAAAGCTGCAATGCCTCCTAATGAGCCTCTTCATTGATGTTCTAGTTTGGACCTTGGATAATGCTAAAAACTCTACAATGTTATTTTTCAGAGCCTAGTTTCTTAGTGATTTTAACTCACAGCTATGGATAGGGCCTGTCATGTTAAGCTGAAAGCCAACTGTAAGTGGAACTTTGGAGTTTGACAGTGTGTCCTGCTTTCTTAATTGTGAGCTGGCATGATTTTTATGGTCTTAACTGCCTCATTTTTTAAAATGGTTTTTGCAAGGCAATGGGGTTAAGTAACTTGCCCAAGGCCACACAGCTAGGTAATTATTAAGTGTCTGAGGCTGGATTTGAACCCAGGTCCGCCATACTCCAGGTCTGGTGCTCTATTCACTGTATCACCTAGTGCTCCATGAACAGAAAAATAAATACAAATTTTTAATTTAGTTATAAATTCAATATGGGAAGGGACTCTGGTCCACTTAATATCAAATTTCCTCATTCATCTGTAGGATCTTATTTCTTTTTGAATATCTACTCTTACGGTCTTTGATTTCTGGTTTTCTTGGGGTAGATATCCCATGTTGTATCAGTTAACATTTTGGAATGCTGTATTCAACAAAAAAAAATTTCTATTTTTTATTGAAACTATAACCTTATTAGTGTTGGAGATAATGAATGGAGATAGGAGATGCTGAAGTCATATGCATCACTGACTTTCATCAGTTTAATTATCAAATGATCACTTGAATATTTCACCAGTTTTTAAAATATTTTATAAGAATTTGACTTCATTTTTTGATTTTAACTTTTTTAGTGTTCTCCCTGCAAAGTTATTGGACAAGATTGCTGAGCAGATGCGTATTCACAAGATCAATGCTCTTTTGGTTATTGGTGGATTTGAGGTACATTATTCTGCTTTGCTATTCACTTGCTTGTTGCCTCTCCTAGTCCTGAGTCTTGTAATCTTGTGTCCTCTTCAAGCAAGCATAACACTGCTTTCAAATCCCTTGGAAATTGAGATCATTAAAGTTTTCACCTCTAGGAGCCCTATGTTGGACTGGATGATATGTTTCATTATGCAGATCCCAAAAGAACAATGTGAAACCACTTTAGAGGGACTCAATATTCAATGGGTTTGCCATAGTATTGTGGGGAAAGGAGAGTCCTACATAGGTGAAAGATCCTTCCCATGAAGGACACCACAGATTGCATTTTAGAAAGTTTTGCTAAATAAATATGGTATCAGTGTTCCAAGACTTTTGGAATCCCAAACTTGCCTTGTAGAAAACTTCCAGATTTGTCTGGTTAAAGGAAAGAAAAGCAGTCAGAGTTCTAGTCTCTGGACTCATCTTTTTAGTGAAATCTAAGCCTTTAGGTGCATAGTCAGAGTCATTTGTACATTTTCTTTAATCAGAAATCCAGTGATCATTAGGGAAAGATGTACATTCCTAAAAATGCTCCCATTAAAGCATGTTGGAATTTAGTCCTCAATTAAAAAAGCTTATTATTTCCCAGATTTTAGGTTAATCTACATAAGAAAATTACTAGATTAATTAAGGGTTTTGAGAGATTGTAATCCTTTTCAATGGGAGATGAGGTTGGAGAGGAAAGATTGTCATTGTTTTAAAAAACATTATTTGTGTTTTCTGTTCCTAATGCATTTCTATGTTGCTTTTTAGTGGTTCCATCGTGTCTCAATCTACTTGTGTAGAGCTGGCTCTTCCTGTGGCTCTTCTGTGCTTTTTTATAATTCCAATGATGTCCTTTTTTTTTTTTTTGCTTCCTCTAATATCCCTAACTTCCCTAACTGCATATACTATACCTGTACCTCACCCAATAGGCCTACCTGGGATTGCTGGAACTGTCTGCTGCCCGTGAAAAATATGAGGAATTCTGTGTTCCTATGGTTATGGTTCCTGCTACTGTATCCAACAATGTACCAGGTTCAGATTTCAGCATTGGTGCAGATACTGCTCTGAATACTATTACTGATGTAAGTCTGTGCATGTCTGTACTCACCCATCAGGCTAATGCTAATGGTGAAACTGGAGGCATCTCTTTTATATACCAGTATATTGGAAACAATCTGCTAGAACCTTGGGGTCCTTTTACTGACAAAAGCATCTTTTTTTTAGATCATTGTCTATAGAAATGAAGCCTTTTTTTCCTAATTAATTAGACTATACAAATATTTTATATAGATGATAAAATGTTTTGCAGTTCATATTTCCCAACAATGAATCATTTATAGGATACAAAATAAAATAGAAATAGTTGAAATTAGAGTTTGAAACAGACATGTCAAACTCATGGTCCATGTGCTGTTAGTAGCCCCCAAAACTTCCAGGGCTGACCTAAACCATATTAAGAAATATTAAGAAGGAATTGAGGAATGTTTAAGAAAAGTATGACTCTCTTTCATATATATATATATATATATATATATATATATATATATATATATATATATATATATATATGTATAGCTGGCATGGAGTTATATATGAGTTGAAGAGCTAGTCATTTGATGCTTTGAATCAAACTTTCTATTTTCTCTATGGTTTGGATTTTTGACTGGGTAAACTCAGTTTCTTCCTCTATAAAATGGAAGTATGAAAGAAAAATAGATGATTTCACTTCTGGAGCTAGAATTTCCTTAGAATATTTTAGATAAATTAGACATACTCTGAACAACATTCATATATTATAACTTGGCAAAACTCAGTTACCATTATACTATCTCTTCACATTTTGATTTTGTCTGATTTTTCATATTGCAAAAGGACCTAGCTCTTCTTATCAGGTTTATATATCTAGTATTCTTTGATATTAGACTGATTTATATTACTGGTAAATAAAAGAGAGATCTTTCTTTCACAATCTAAAGCCCAGTTTTAGCAGGTAAGTAATGATTAGTTCATGCTCCTTGCTTTTCTTTTCCTAATTTTTTCCACACTGATCTAACTTTAGATCTTCAGACAATTTTCATGAATGAAATTCCTTTTCAATACACTAAGGCTAGAAAACTGCTCTGCTAGTACTTATTCAGATTACTAGGCATGACCTAACAAATCACTCTTAATTCCTTCTTTCCTACCTCTTCTTGAGGGGGATGGTGTTTCTCTTTGCCTTACTTGCAGTAGAATCATTTTGAAGTGCTTAATAAATTGTGTAAATAAAGTACAAGAAGTGGGGATACATTGTTAATAGAAAGTTAATTGAAAAGCATTTAATGTTAAAACTTTTTTGTACATCAATACAAAAGTTAATATGTAATTATAATATATGAGAAATGTAGTTTTTAAATATAAAGAAAAAATATAAAAGGGAAGTGAGATTTGATTATCTTTAAATCATCAAAGTTGGATATTAATACCATAGATCATTAGCTTATATAATGGTAGTGATTTTATTTGTATCATGGAGTCCTTGGTAGTTTGGTGATGCCTGAGGATCTCTCCTCAGAATATTTAAATGCATATAATATATATATATATATATAATACATGTAATAATTTTCTCATCCAAGTTCACAGATACCAACCCCATCAAAATCTATTTGTGTGTCCTTTTGACCCATGTTTTCATATCCATACTTGGTCAGTTAGCTTCCTCACAGAAGCAGGTAGGGGGAACAACAGGTGTGGGTGAGTGGGAAGGAGAGGGGCAAGCCCCCATATTATATTCTTCAGCTTTAGACTAAATCACTTACTGTAAGCATTCCTCTTGCTTAGACAAAGTTTGACTAGGTCACTGTAAACTCTCTAAAACAACTAAAAGGTCTTAAATTTTGAATTGATAATGTCTTGGGCAAAAGCATGTTTTACTTGTTGCAGTAAGGAAGAAATAACATGGTATTACCAAGAAGCCAATTTACGTAGGAGATTTAGAATTTTCTTCCTTTGACTATTGATTTTATCTTCTTCTGTAGTTCTCTGTTATGAGCTCCTCTGAATCTTTATTCCACTTTTGAAGACAGTAGAAATATATTCTGTTTATTTCTGAATGTTAATGATGGATGGTATTTAGACTCCTGTTTTCTTACCAACCTTTTTCAGTTATCTCTTGCTAGGATACACTACTGTGGATGTGGGGATAGAGACACCTTGGTACTTAAAAACAATCCAATAAACATAAAAGCAGCCAGTTAATTAACAATCTTGTATTAATTACCTATTTCTTAGCCAGTGCTTTAGCTACCTTTGGGGATCTTGGAAGTAACTTAACTGTGGAAGCAACTTTTACATTTAAAGATGGGTTTTAACTGGCTATATTTTGATAAATACTTTTAGGAAATGGAAAAATATTCTTTATCTATAAACTTCTTTTGCCTCTGCTATAAACATTATTTTTAAAATTCAAACATTATTATTATTATTATTATTTTTAGGTTTTAGGGGGTTTTTTTTTGCAAGGCAAATGGGGTTAAGTGGCTTGCCCAAGGCCACACAGCTTGGTAATTATTAAGTGTCTGAGGCCGTATTTGAACTCAGGTACTCCTGACTCCAGGGCCGGTGTTCTATCCACTGTGCCCCCTAGCCGCCCTCAAACATTATTTTCAAATAAATTTTTTGAAGAATGGTCATCATATTGGGGGGGGGGTGTTTTGAGGGATGGAAGTTAAAGTGGCTTTTGTAAATAGAGAAGATGTGGTCATTTGTTCCAAGTTCTCTCCATCCCTTCCCCTTCCCTGAAAAGGTAAGTACTTTGATTTCTATTATACATGTGAGGTCATGCCAAGCAAATTTATGTATTAGTTATGTTGCAAAAAATATACAACAATGAAAATAAAGAAAGCAAAAGGAGTTGATTTCATCAGGGACTTTTTGTTCCTTTTTCCATTTGATCAATTCTGTTAAGGTGTTACTGTTTTGATTAAAAAAATTTTTTTTGCCCCATTACCAAGTTGTTAATTGTCTTTTCATAATTTTCTTCCTTTGCTTTAATTTCTTTACCTAATTTTTCCTTTATGACTCTTTAACTACTTTTGGAAATTCTTTTTTTTTTTTTTTTTTTTTTTTTTTAGCTCTCCCAGGAGTTCTTGGGCTTGTTGGGTCCAATTTTCATTTTTTCTTTGAGGCTTTGTTTATAGTTGTTTTGACTTATTTTGTCCTTTGAGTTTGTCTTGATCATCTCTGTCACTATCGGTAGCATCATTTTATGATCAGGTCTTTTTTGTTTTTGTTTTCTCATTTTTCTACTCTATTAATTGATTTGAAACTTTAGTAATGTTGGGCTTTGTTCCTAATATGGTGTGGGGCAGGGATGGGGAAGGACTCTGTGCTTTTCCATATTTCTGTTTTCAGAGCTTCCAAAGTGATGGGATCTAAGGAGAGATGGATGCTCCTGTCTTGGTCTGCCCAGGAAGGGCTCTTTCTCTTTTAGGCCTGAGAAGCCATTGCTTCTCAGGGTTTTATTCCTCTCTGCCCTTGAGCTATGACCCCAAAGTAGATATAGGCATTAGAGCTAACAGTGTCTGATATGTCCATTACTAGCACAGACATTGCCTTCTAACCTCTTTCTAACTAGCTGCCATTCCCCCTTCCCCTCTTGGACTTCAAAATCTACTGTCCCCACCAGTTAGTGCCATATCAGGTGCTTCAGCAACATGAACTTGCACTGGCCATCATCCGTGTCACAAATTTTTCTCCTCCCTTCTATGTTGTCTAGGACTGGAAGAACTCTTTTTGACTCTGCTATGCCAGAATTCAATTTTTTTAAAGTTGTTTGGAGGGGGAAACTGAGGATTGAATCATAATTCTAGGCAATGTCTTTAGTTGAAAAATAATTCACAGCTCTGGAAGTTGGAAATTTCCAGAGAATTTCTGACTCTATCTTTGCTGTTTTATCCCTTGCTGTAGTTTCCTTGTTTGTAACCTGAGAATGGCAATACATAATGGCTTTTGCTTCCTAGAGATAAGTGAAGGTTACTTGTTTTTTCTTATTTTGAACTTAAAACCAAATGAAATGGAAATTTGCATGTATATGTATGTGTGTGTATGTATATGTATATCTATCTATATATATACATATTCACATATCTGCATGTAAATATATATTTGAAATATATATCTGTGAAATTGTAGGTTCTCATATGCAATTTGCTTTTTTTTTGTTTTTTGCAAGGTAGTGGGATTAAGTGACTTGCCCAAGGTCACGCAGTTAGGTAATTACTAAATGTCTGAGGTCTGATTTGAATTCAGGTCCTCCTGACTCCAGGGCCAGTACTCTATCCACTGCAACACCTAGCTGCCCTTACAACTTGCTTTTCTGATTTTTTTTTTAAATCAGTTTTATACTACTTTTTCAACTACTGGATTTTGGAGATTTTTTTATGTTTGAGAATTTCATCTTTTAAGGAAGTAAAGTATAACCTTTCTATATAGCAGTGGATTTAAATCATATGCTATGTAATGTAGCCTCTGGTATTTTTTTTTAAACCAAGATACTTCACAAAATTGGGCTCCAAGGATCTAGATTGGTTTAGCAAATTGCATCATTTTAGTATCTAGGTCAATATGGTCATAAAGGAAATATTTTTCTACTTGTAAACATTTCAGTGACCTAATTTAAATGAGTCTATGTTGCTGCTATTCTATTCATTCAAAAAAATTAAACTGAAGGATTGCCTTCCCTCAGGAGCCTAGAAGCTTATGCATTAGAATATGTATCTGGATTATGAAGAGATGACCCAGTGTCCTTGTACTCAGACCCTTTGACTGTTTTTAGATTAGACAGTAGTTAATTTATTACAGCTCATTTAATGAGTATTAAATTGGGCCAGAGTTTTCACTTTTAGGACCTGATAGAGCCTGCTCACATTAGTAGGTGCTGTGAGAAATGAGGAACAATGTGGAACAATAAAAGTAACCCTTCAATTTGATATAATCCTGTCCAAAGGACTTCAATGTTAGCAGTGGGCTATTGCTGCTAGAAAGAAGCCAGGGTCTTCAGAAATCCATTATTGATGAACCCTCTGTTTTTCACGCTCTGTCTTCCTCCCCTTGATGCTCCTTCATTAGCTCTCTGGCCCAGACTGGTATCCTTTAGGAATAAGCAGCTACAGAATATTAAAATGTTGAGATCTTGGAACAAACTGTTTAAATCTACTATTTGTGTTTAACACAAGTTAATTTTCCACTTGTCAACAATTTTGCCCATCTTCTAAAGTAGAGGTATCCTGTTTAACAGCTTCTTTGGAAAATATTGCTCTTAGTATGTGCATCATAAAGGCATAGCTGGTAGAGTTTTTATAAGCGTCTTGTAATATTTGAGAAAGATTATTTAGGGAATTCTTTGAGGCTATATGAGATCCCTAACTGAAACATTTTTGTCCCATCAAATATTTTTGCCTTCTGTCTGTCTGTCTATCTATTTATCTATCTATCTATCTATCTATCTATCTATCTATCTATCTATCAGGACTCATCATAGACTAAGTGGCCTGAACTCTCCCAGTATTTCATTCCTTGGACAGGAATGTTTGAGAATTTTTCTTTTTCCAGAAAACTCATGGTGGGGAAAGGTGGGATGTGCAACAATAGAAAATTACTAGTCTGCTGAGGGGAGGGGGTTGGGAAGGGAGGATAGAGGGAAATTTTTGTAATTTGGAAATATGCATGTGCATATGAATGAAAATAAATTATTAAAAAAAAAGAAAAATTACTAATGACTTCAAAGGGTTGATGAAAACATTTAATTTTTACTTCAGGGCTTACAAATGACATGTTTGACAAGCCTAAGCAAGCTTTATGTTTGCTTCTTTGATGAAGTCACAATTGGAGCTTTTTCAAAAAAGCAATCTGTTCAAAGGTGTGGTTTCCTTCCTAGTGTCATTCCAGCATTCTGAGTGATAGAAAAGGACAGAAATTCTTATACTAATGAAAGAGGCACTGGATTGCCCCATGGGGTCCTAATCTGATACTTGATTAGAGTATGAAAGTGACCCGAGAAAGCCATGCCATTGAGGCACAAGCTCCGGTAGGTTCTCTCATGAAGGAATGCCTCTTAACATGCTCTAGGCAGCAAGACTATTTTCTGAGGACCAACATAACTGGATACATATGAAGACGTCACTAATAGGCTGGCCATTTGAGTGAATTCTTTGACCATGGCAACCTGAGAAACAAAGAAGTCCATTCAAGCTGACCTTAATTTGCTGGATCATTCTGGAGTGAACTAAAAGAACATTGGCTTAGTTTCTTGGGAAATAAATTATATGTCTTGTAATACTAGTTCATTTTTCATATTAGGAAATCACAGGGAACCCAAAAATTTCACCCCAGATACACCTCATTTCATATTAGATTGATTTAAATGAATGCAATGTTGGGATACCATGCAGGGACAGCATTCAGGAAAGAAAAGTGTCATCCATTTGTGGAAGAAGATAGCAAACTGATGGTAGGTCATGGCCATTAATTTCTCCATGGTGCTGATGCTGGTGGTGGTGAGAGAAGATTACTTAAAGATAATTTTGTCTATAAAAGAGAGAATGACTTATCAGATCTTGAGGGAGTTATCCCTAACCTTTAATTAGCTAAGTATTCTATTCTCCATTTGAGAGTTAACCAGAAATTCTTGAGGTGTTAACCAAAAATTCACAGTTATAGGTAATTTTATTTGACTTCCTTTGGCAGCAAAGCTAAAGCATGTTGGCTTCTGAGGTGAATAATTGGATTCATGAAAACCTGGGGCAGCTAGGTGGCACAGTGCCAGGCTTGGAGGAAGGAATCATCTTCATAACTGTGTGACTGGGCAAGTCACTTAAGCCTATTTACCTCTGGTTATCTGTCAAATGAGCTGGAGAAGGAAATGGCAAACCATTCTAGTGTCTTTGCCCCCCCCCCCCAAAAAAAACCCCAACTGAACAATAAACCCATCCAAATTCACGCAGACTATCCAGGCGATTGCCCAGAGGTAAGAGACCCCAGAGACCAAGGAATGAGAAAAGCTGCTCCTGGATAGAGTCAAAGAAATGATCACAGAAGTCATTCCAGGGAGAAAGGAGAGCATATAAAATAATTGACCTAGAATATATTGTCATACTTGGTAAATGCATGTTTTATATCATTTAACTTTTTGGAAAATGATGGAATTAGGATTATGACTAACTTTTTGCTGGGATCTGAGGCAATTTTATCCCATTCTTCTTGGCCTCTGGTGGTGTTGGTGGGTTATTTTGTATTGATAAGAATTTGCTTTACCCTGAAACAACAAGAAGAATGGTATTTTATTGCTTTTAATTTTTATTAATTTTAATCTTGCTAATTTTCATTAGAAAGTCTAACCTGATTTTCTTCCTTTAATGAAATCTAGACTCACACGACCCATTTAACCTCCTGGAATAGCTGTACTAACTGGTCTGTTATTCACGCTTCCATCTCTGCTCTCAGTATTCTTTCTGTCTCAGATTCACCAATTTTCATTAACCTTCTTTTCAGAAAATGATTGTGCCAGTGTGACACTAGTACATTGTTGATTTTACAGCCATTCTTTACCACCCACCCCTCCCCATTATTACTATTATTATCATAATTTCATTTCATTCTTGTTTGCCACCAGAGAAAGCCAGTCCTCCACCCCACGTGCACAGAGCCACCAAAAAGCTACCTAGGAACTAGTGATAAGTATGAAATGTCTAGTCTGGATTGCTAATGATATTTGTACTGCTGCTCCAGGCTTTTCACAGTTGCGTACAGCTAGCTGAGGCACGGCAGCAACATTTGGAGCTCTGCGTCCCAATATGTATTGTGCCTGCTACTATTAGCAACAATGTCCCAGGCACAGAAATTAGTCTTGGTAGTGACACTGGCTTGAATGCTGTGGTGGAGGTAAGAGAAGGACATTTCTGTATTGTCAATTTGATACTGCTAGAATAAGTAGTTTTTTATAACTATATATATCATTTATAACCAGCTATATAATTGGTTAAGCATCTGTTAAGCTAGTGCCTTAAGTTTTCTTTTTCTTAGGACTTTTTTTTTCTTTTGTGAGGGGTAAGGGATTTGTCCAGGGTGGCACAGCTTGCATCAAGTGTCCTCCTGACTCTAGAGCTGGTTGCACTGTGCCACCCAGTTACTCCCCTTAATTTTTTTTAAGTAACAGATTTAAAAAAAATTCTATTCCATTATCTCCCCCCACCCCATATTTAAAAAAAAATCTTTTATGAACTTTTCTCCATGAAAGGGCCATTTCCCCATTGGGAAAGGTCCTCCATGTTTTTTTTTTTTTTAAGAAAAAAATGACAGGCACAAATACCTTCAATAAATATTTTTGTAGTTCAGTAAAATAAGTTTTCTACTCCCAAGACCAAAGATGGATGAGACAATAATATTAAATATTTATGGACTTCAGCAAACTTATCCTGTTCTTTTTTCCCCTCCCTTCTCCAGTACCTGGTATCATACTGTGTCTACTATATAAGACTTCTTAAAGATAATTTTTTTTTAGTTTTATAATCATATTAAGTTAAATGTAGCCAGGAATTAACACTTCATTGCTATTTAAACAAATATTTTTCCAGAAAAGGTATTTTTCTGAAGTCTGGTTTTCCTTGGGGGGGGGCAAGAGGGGGAAACAAAAAAGTGGAATAGATGAGTAGTCTCTCAGAGGAACAACTTCATTCTATTGCTTACAAAAACGTTCTAAGTCCATTGGCTTGGTTGTAGTAGGTGAGTTAGGAAATGCTTTAAGAACAATTAAGAACACCTATTTGAAGTCCTCAGGTGGTCACTTTCTGTCATTCTGAGGAGCTCCCTTCTTGTTAGCTGGGGTGACATTCCATCTCACTGTGGGTTTTTTTTTTTTAGGATCAGACCTTCCTTCATACGTACTGAACATAGATGGTGACCAATATATTTACTAGGCATCCTCCCCTCACTCAAATTGCTACCACTGCTGGCCAGTTAGTTACTTAGAGTGACATCAGGCAGCAATCTAGGCTCCACAGCTGTGATCCACTGGCTTGGTTTTATAGGGAGCACTGAAGGAGGAGCCAATGGGCAGCTTGTGGGTAGTTCTGAAGGCTGCTGGTGGTTTATATGCCATGCATAAGAAGGGTGATAAATGGAAATGAAATGATAGGTTCCCTGGGCAAAACTCACAAAAAGATGTTGAATTTCAAAGCTTTTTTTTCATTTAGTTTCTTTTGCTTCAGAGAGAAGGACCAGTGTACTTCTTCAGGACAATTTTCTACTTTGCATTTTCTGTAAAGATTGTAAGCCCTATTGAGCACTCCCCCAGTGCTGAATGGTTAGTTATCAAGTCTATCAGTCTTTTAGTTCAAGTTGATTATGTAGAGTTTATGAGGGAGGTGGGGGGGGGGGTTATAGGACTACATACTGTCTATGCATCTAGATAAGTAGCTATATAGAGCCAGAAGGGGGCATTAGTCAACACCTAACCATGCTCTTGACTGTATGAAGAAAATTTGTTGAAACGGCTTGAAAGTCAGGAAGAAATGGCAAATGATCCTATACTTGCTCCACACTGATCTCGGTCAGCCTGCTTAGTTCATTGAAATTAGTTTTGGTCTAAACTGGTCAGTTGTTATGAGAAAGCTGAAAAGGCTTCTTGGATGAGTAATTTTGCAAAAATATTTTGGAAGGATTAAAATACTATAGTGTGATAGAGTACTGGCTTGGTAGCCACAGTGTGTTTTTGTTTAGCCCACATAATTTCTCTAGGACTCAGTTTCCTCTGTAAAGTGAGAAATTTGGATTAAAATGGCCTTGGGCTTCATCAGCTACGAGATTCTTCGGCTCTTAACCAAATCATTTCTCTTTGGTGTGTTTCTATGTGTTTTATAGTCACTTGATGGTCATTTTCATTGGTGTGATCTTGAGCCCTAGTAGGTAGAAGACATTAGGCATGGCAGTTTGACTCATGGCAGGGCCCCATGGCATCACCTAGAAAAATAAATCTGAACTTGCTGAAGATTTGCCACCATGTGGCCTGGGGGTCATATTCCTCTCCCTTGAGTCCAAGATGCTAACCCAGTGGATATAAACTATACATACTGACTTAATAAATTCTAATAAACCTCATCTTATGAACAGACATGTGATCGAATCAAGCAATCAGCTAGTGGAACCAAGAGGAGAGTCTTCATCATCGAGACAATGGGTGGCTACTGTGGATACCTGGCCAGCATGGGTGGTCTTTCTGCTGGGGCTGATGCAGCATATATTTTTGAAGAAGAATTTGGCATCCGAGAACTACAGGTTTGTAACAATTTTAGGCTTTAAGCTACGTGGAATTTTTTTATTTCATCTCTACCTGTGTGTGTACGTGTGTGTGTGTATGGTATTGGCAGAGAGAAGGGGAGAGTGACATGGTGAGGGAGAAGTAAAGCTCTTCAGACTCCATTCCTTTGGTCCAACTTACCATTCTCCTAGCAGTCTCTACCCTTCTGTAATAGAAAAGTCATAATGCACCCTCTGATGGTCGACTTGGCATTCTCCATCAGAATGGTACCAGGGCTTCCCGGCATGCATGGGCTTCAGTAGAACTAGAACCAAGGTGCATTTCTCCCAAGCACAGCATTGGGTTGGTCTCTCAATAGCTACCCCTGGATCTTGCTTTATCATCCCACTAGTTTGTTGTTAGTAATTATTGAGCAAGAAACAGATCATACCCATCAGGTGATGGTCTCATTCCATTTGGGAAATGAGAGTCTAGGAAGCAATATCATAAAACTTTTAAACAATAATGTGGTAATGTATAGCCACACTCCATTTTCTATGCCATGTCTTCTAAATTACAACAAATATTCATTTAAGTTGTGTCCCCAGAGACTTACAGATAATGAATTCAGGTTATGTAACATTTATACCACAGAAATGTGTTCACCCTTGGTCTTTATTAAATCAAATTTAAGACCCTGGCAAGTGAGAGGAAAAATAGGTTATAGGGAATGTATTTTGTAGTTCAGATTCTTGACACTATACAGATATGGAATATAGTTGAATAGTCTGTTCTTCTAATTATGTTCTAGTTAGGTGCTTGAGAGTTGAATTTACTCACTGATTTTGAAACTAAAGCTTGCATTTTTACCTCTCTGATATCAGGCTATTTATTTTATAGGAGTAAAAAGCAGGACAGAATAGTTCTGATTATATGCATTATTATTAAGCTTTGTAGTATTGACTTGAGAACCACCATCAGAAAAAAATCGCCTTTTTTTGCATCCTTGTGAACATATGTACATGTACATATTTTAATCTGCAGAGAATATTTTCTCATTATAGAATCTCCCTTCACTGCCAAAAGTCTTAAGAAGGCAGTTTTGTTTACATGTTAACTTATTTTAGTATAAAGATATTTACATGAAAAAAGTCATTAAAAAGTCCATGTATACAAGGAAACAAGGTAGCTTTGTTCCATACCATGGTCATAAGTTTTGGGTTAATATAAGGCATTGACTGCTTCCTGATTTAAAAAAAAAGGATTAATTACATTTGTTGACCTATGGAAAGAATTCCAGATTTGAGTCAAAGGGATATATTCAAATTCTGCTTCTCATCCTTCCAACCTGGGGCCTCTAATTCCTCATCTGTAGCTAGTCTGGGCTATGATTTAGAAAACTCCTCTAAAATCAAGGTAAAATACCTAAGGTAAATAAGGAATAAGTTTTCAGGAATGAAATCAATGACTGGAGATTAATTAATGAACTGTATGAACTATTCTTTGCTTTTAAGTTTAGACTGAGAGATGCATAGAGGAGATGAGACAGTATAGTTTGACTTCACCTTAAAAATTATATAACATTTGAAACCATCAGAAATCATGTACAGGGTGGTTACAAATGGAAAAGTACACAGATATTCACTGCACTCTGGGAACTCTAAAACAATATTTTCATGTAGAAAGATTAAAAAATGTGTTATTTAAATTTGTATGTTTTAAATTAAGTAAATGTGTCATATCATTGTTTTTTCTTTAGCACTGACACTTGACTGTAGAAATTATGTAATTATTGATGTTATGTTAGCCAAGTATTTCTAATGAGAAAGGTAATTTTTCCCCCCCTTCTAGGCTAACGTGGAACATTTGACAGAGAAAATGAAGACCTGTATACAACGAGGCCTGGTGCTCAGGTGCTTTATTATTTCTAGGGTTATTTCTAGAGATTTGAGCTTTTTGAAAAATATTATTTGCCACTGGTTAGAGAGAATTTAACTATTTGATTATCTAAGTCCTATTTCATTATGTAATCATTGTATGCGAAGGTAACATTGGGTTTATGAATGCTACTCCAACAGAATATAAGCCCTGCTAGGTTCTATCATGTTTTGAAACTACTACTACTGGCTCAAGACCATTTTTTGACAATTAAGTTAGCCAAGTAAGTGTGGCGAGGTTTCTCACCAGAAAGTTGGCCATTTTGCTACATGAATTCTTAGAGCATGGCAACACATGAAATAAGGCCAAATGTATATGATGGCACTCACTACCATGCAGATCCTCTATTTCTACAGAAGCAAAGTAGTTGCAAAAGGGGCAGAAGTACCCTAAGAGTTGTAGTTTTAAAATCATCTAACAAGCCATCAGTATTCTAAATGTGAGAACCTTTTCTACTAAGAGACAGATGTACTTTTGCAAGAACAGAATATCAAACTTGCTATCCTAACTACAAACAAAACTAGAAGCCAAAGCAAGTTGTTTCTTATTGAAAGAATGTTTCATAGCTTCCCTATGATGGTGAAAAATAAAGGCATTAATACAACTTAGCTTTTATCATGTAGCCAGACAAGAAACATTTTTTAGGGGACTTGTGGTCATCTCATTTACTGCTCGTTGTTACTCAGTTTAGTCAATTGTGACTGTCATTATTATGGAGATCTCATTCAGTGCAGGGACCCACCCATGTTAAAGAGGGATTTCCTATGCATGCTGAGGTCCTAATCAGTGTTCTTACTATAGAAGACACTTTTGTCACATAAGAACCTATAAAATTATAATGTTTTGAATACAGTCATTCAAAATATTGGTCTAATTATTCTCACAGAAAAACGTAAGGAATTCAATAAATACTTGTTGATTGATGACAGGTATCTATTTGTCCAGAATGTGCTGGGTCAGCCTAAAGGATATCATCACAAAAGCTATGATTAAAAAAGATGGATTGTTAACAGTTCAAGAATGAGGTACCAATGAGACTGTATGACCTGCTGATATCCTCATATTGCTGAGAAAGAAGGGAAGTCCTTATGTTTTATGGATTTCCCTGTGGGAAACTTACGAAAGGACACTAAGTTGTGATCTGCATCCTGCAGCATACTGATGAAATCATGGATTTACTGTAGTAAAGACCATTTTAGTTAAATAAGTCATTGAAAAGTCATCATCACTGTAATTTTTCTAGAGAGATAAATCTAAAAGTATACAACATCATAGTAAAGCAGCCATTCATTTGCCTATAAATTTATTTGTCCCTTCATAGCTAATTTTCTAGATAATTTTATTAGTGTTACTGGGTTTTGCTTCTCAAAAAGTTATTGCAATCGATCCAAAAAAAAGATTTTCCTTAGAGTTCAGAGGTATTGGCATAGAAAAACACTGTTTTTTTCTATTGACTTTGCTACTGCTAATCAGGATGATAAGGAATGGGGAAAAACAGGAACCCTTGCAGGTCCCTAGAAGGCCCTGGACTTTACTATGAGGAACCGTCCTGTAGAGATCAGCAGTAAATTGTTAAGGTACTTTAAATCAACTGAACTGTTGTCTATTTATTTTAGAAATGAGAACTGTAATGAAAATTATACCACTGATTTCATTTATCAACTTTATTCTGAAGAAGGAAAAGGAGTATTTGATTGCAGAAAGAATGTTTTGGGTCACATGCAACAGGTAAGATGACTGAAACACCTTGGATTAGTTAGTTGATGACACATATTAAGACTTCACAAAACAGAAGGCTCAGGCAATTATTCAGATAATTTAAAAATTGATTATTTCCTCTAGACTTTAAAACATCTAGTTTGATTTTGGACCTTTTCTTCCAGATTTATGTCATCTTTTACCTATTAAATATATATTCTGTATCTTGTTGTATGAAATACAACTGTTCATGTATTTAGTTTTTCCCTCAAGTATATTTGGCATTCACTCATTTAAATTCTGAGAAGGAAAAAGACACTATTCTAAATATTTTGTGCTTGCACTTCTCCTAAACCTGTGTATCAAATATTGGAATGATATTGGAACAATAACATCAACTCCCATTATTTAAGTGGAAAATAATTTGACAAATGTCTTCCTTAAAAATAACATTGCTGGGGTAGCTAGGTGGGCACAGTGAATAGAGTCAGGTGGACCTCAAATCCAGCCTCAGACAATTAATAATTACCTTGGGTAGGTCATTTAACCCCATTGTTTTGCACCCCCCCCCAAAAAAAGAAAGAAATAAACCCCAATGTGAGGAGCATCCTCTTGGTCCAGGATCCTTTTGCTTCATAACTTTAATTTATTTTTTCCCTTTTATTAGCTACCTGCCCATTTAACCCCATTGCCTTGCAAAAAGCAAAAAAAAAAAAAAATATTGCTTCAGACAATTAAGTTTAAGTAATTTAAACTGGAATGTAAAATGAATGATTCCTATTTAACAACTGTTTTTAAAACCATGAAAGTTCATAATAGTTAGATAATATCAGAATCATTTATTTTCTAAAACCTCAGATTAATAAGTTTATTAATAAAGTTATTTCATCATGGTACAATACTACAATTCTCTGATCTCTTTCCTCAGAAAGTATGAGGGAGTACTGGCTAATTTTCCCCACTAACTTTTAAGAATTTTCCAAAATATGTCAAGACTGCTAAAATGTAGGGGGTAATCTACTTCAAGGGTATGAAAGGATACACAGAGAGCCAGAAACATTTATGTAAATAGAAATCAGGGTTTTAGAGCAACAATCTGGAAAGTCTGCTAAATCAAAAAGCATTTATTGGGGGCAGCTAGGTGGTGCAGTGGATAGAGCACCAGCCCTTAAGTCAGGAGTACCTGAGTTCAAATCCGGTGTCACTTAATAATTACCTAGCTGTATGGCCTTGGGCAAGCCACTTAACCCCATTGCCTTAAAACAAAAAAAAGCATTTATTAAGCATTATTTATTAACTTTTACTGCATATATATATGTATATTTTATATATATATATTACAATATGTAAATATATTCTAATGAAAGAAATAAGTTCATAAACATGTATGTATAATATACCTGCATATACTATATATTTCTCCCATTAGAATGTAAGCTAATTTCAAGAAAGGATTGATTCATTCCTGGCATGTTTATCCCAAGAATATAGAACAGTACTTATCACATAAACAGAAACAAGGAAACAGGTTTTTTTTCCACTTTTACCTGGGAGGTTGTCTACTGAACATCCACATCTTAAGGCCAGAGAAAAATAAAGAGACAATGAAAGGGCAGTCTGATGAAGACAAAACAAATCAGGACTAGTTAGCCTACCTCAGTATCTTGTCTTGTGCCCACTAACTGTTCAATTTTTTGAAGATGAGAAAATAAAATTTGAGCTCTTTCAAAGAAAAGCTATTTAAAAAATAAATACTATGAATTTAGTTATCCTAGAGTATCATTCTTTAATGCGGAGAAAGCCTAATACCCATAATTCTGTGTTTAACTACAATAGGGTGGAGCACCTTCTCCTTTTGACAGAAACTTCGGAACAAAAATTTCTGCCAAAGCTGTGCAGTGGATTTCATGTAAACTTAAGGAAAGCTATCGAAACGGTATGGACCTATTCTTTTAATGGTTGAGCTATTTGCTAACTCTACTAGATTTATAGAATGCTTATTCCTTGAATGGTTTCAATTGGCACAAGCACCTACATGATATAATTATAATGACTACTGCTATCTATGTCTGTTTAACTGTCTTATTAATGAGAATGTGTGTTTCAAGTAATTTTAATAGTACTTGGTAATATCCTTCTATTTCTTTCCTTAATTGTTAACAAAGAATGTTCTCAAAAATGCATTTAATTCTACATGCATTGATTGTGGTTAAAATTGTCATTTCTGTTTTATTTTTATGGTGGCCACATGGAATACAGAAGAAGGTAACTTTTTCCCCTTTAACTGACTAATTTTGCTATTTTTAAGAATAATAATGGATAATTCTGCCTAATTTTGCTATTTTCAAGATTAATTGGTAATCCTGCCTAATTTTTCTATTTTACAAATATTAATTGGTAATGTCAATGATTGATAAAATCAGGATTGGGAGATATTGTCTATCTACTCCCCTGCTTCTAAACAAGTCCATCAACCCAAATGGATCCTGTTTTATCCTTTTTTTTTTTTTCTATTGGAGATTCTATATTTCTTAGTTAACTGGTTCTAGGATTTTTATGAAGTTCATAATAAACTTCATCCTGGTATCTTATCAGAATCCATCCTGTTGCAATTTAAAACTCTTCTCCATTTCTAATACTCAGGAGAAACAAGCTGTCCATACTCATTCAGCTCCCAAATGCTGATGTGCTTTGCTTTCTACAAATAAATTTTATTTTTATAAACAAGAAACAGTTTAAATACACTTGGCATTGTATCCTTAAAATTATTCTTTTATAAGGCAAATAATTAACCACTAAATGATTTTCATACATTGATTTCACCTAAATACATGTACCCAATTCAGCCTTTTGACTTTTTTGAGTGTGTATAAAAGGTTTATTTTCAGCCTTTTTAAAGCAAAGAGTATTCTTGTAATCCAGAATTTTTCACCATCTATCTTGAAGCAGAACTTTAAATTGTCAGTAGAAGTGACTGACATGCCTTCCTACTTTTAAAAAAAAATGTACATGGGAGAAGGTAGTGATAGGAAGATCACTATTTTTTTTTTTAGATTTTGCAAGTCAATGGGGTTAAGTGGTTTGCCCAAGGCCACACGGCTAAGTGGCTGAGGTCGGATTTGAACCCAGGTACTCCCGACTCCTGACTCCAAGGCCAGTGCTCTATCCACTGCACCACCTAGCCGCCCCAGATCACTATATTTCTAAGAACTGAATGTGTAAATGCCTTAGAGAAAAAGCCCAGTTTTAAACTGACTAAATATGAAATGCCTGGCAGGTAAAGGAATAGCTCTAGACAATTTCCCCAGATACTGCCTGGTGACCTTCCTTTGCAAATATTCTTCCCATATACTTTTCCATTCCTGCCACACAAGAGCACACTCTCATTTTGCAAATACAAAGCTTTTTCCTGCAAGGTCTGAATGCATAGCTAAAATTTGATATTCTCACTGATACTAACAAGATTGTTTCTCAAATTTAAAGCATTTTAAAAAAATTTTTCCAATCAATTTTGTTGCCAAGATTGTTGCTTATAGTTATTAAATGCCAGAATATCTACATTTAAAAACTATGTTAAAGCTCAATTCTGATAAACTGAACCTTTTGTAGAGGAAGGGAGGGGAAACCCTTAATCTCAAAAATCATGTAAAAGGCTGAATCTTTAAAAATAGGCATTTTTCTCTGATGGAAAATATGGAGGGAAAACTGGTTCCCCAGAAATACAAAATCCTCAGAATATACACTAATAGGGAAATTTTGAAATAGAAAGATTCATAACACTCAGTTCAAGCATCTCCTTCCTAAGGGAAGATGTAGTCAATAAAAAGTAGTCAACAAAAAATACCTAACACTAGCAGTTGGAGAAGGTAGAAGTACCCTTGAGTCTGAAGGACATGTCTTTTACCATCATATGGATTCCTAGATAGCTTGAACTCACCAGCATAACCCAAGTCTAAAGCTCCTTTTTATATACCATCATAATTTTAAGGTCTCATTGCCCACTGAGTCAATAATATTATTATTATGATGATGATGTTTTCTTTTATAGGAAAAGTCTTTGCCAACACTGAAGATTCAGTTTGTCTGCTAGGACTGCGCACACGCAATCTTCTTTTCCAACCTGTTAACCAACTAATGGAGCAAACAGATTTTGTGTAAGTAAATCAGTTTAAATTTCCACAACTTTGTGCCATTGCAATGCAACATCACATCTCCCAAAACAATGCCAAGCTAAATGAAAGTTAAATGAACCTAGAAAAGTTAAGTATAGTTTCAAATAGACCATGATTATTATTCAAGAATCAGCTTCACTAAGTACAGAGAAGGTCATCAACATAAATTTGGCCAGGAGGTGATAAATATTGTAGCAATAGGGACTCAAAGATTTCCAGTTACTTTTTCTGCAGTCAGTAAAAAGTCTACAAATATTTATTAAATATCTGCTTGTAGAATATACTGTGTTAAGTGCTGGATACAAAAAGAAAAGGAAAAAAAAGAACTGTCTAATGAGCTAAATTAAAGATATATAGAAGATAATATCAAGTGCTAAATAAATGCTAGTTATTGTTTAGATAAGCTAAAAAGGGAAGGCATCAGAAGTTGTGGGAATCTGGAAAGGCCTTCTGTAGAAGCTAGGATTTGAACTGAATTTTGAAGACAGGTCCTGAATGATGCTGCAATGAGGAATGGTGCTATGGTCAGCAAAGTGCAGAGGTCAAGGTAATTGGAATATAGTGTCTGCAGAGGGGAGGAAGGTATAAGACATCTGGAAAGGTAAGAAAGGGTGCCAAGGTGTGAGGAGTCTTGAATGGCAGTTTTTATGTGTGATCCTGGAGTCGCAAAAAATCCAACAACAATCAGAAGCTGTTAAAAATCCTATAGTCAAGGGGCAGCTAAGTGGTATAGTGGATAAAGCACGGGCCCTGGAGTCAGGAGTACCTGGCTTCAAATCTGGTCTCAGACACTTAATAATTCCCTAGCTGTGTGGCCTTGGGCAAGCCACTTAACCCTGTTTGCCTTGCAAAAAAAAAACCCTAAAAAAATCCTATAGTCTTAAATTAATATTTGTAAATAGTCTAATAGTCTTTAACCAAGGATGCAACCCTAGAAGAGTCACCATTTGTATGAGATTCTTGGGAAAAATAAAACCAGAAAACATACATGTTCTAAGAAAATAGGAGTTTCATCATGTACCTCCAAAACAATTGGAAGAACCATTACTGAGTAAGGTCCTTTGGTCACCTTGCATCTTCATTGGAAGGCATCTTCATAACATAAGTTCCACCATCTCTTACAAGAGATGACAAAAGCCTCAAACTTAAGTCATTATAGACTTTTATATATTGACTCCATTGCAAAGGTGGGCACAAGGAAGGACAATAAAAATGAATTACTTGTGGGATTAGACTGAGCGTTAAATGAGTCTGCAGTCAATTTGGCATGAGATCCAAGTTATCCTGGTCTCACTAGGGAAATCTGATTTGATCACAATGACAGGATCCCCCCCCCCCCCGCCCCGCCCCCCCCACAAACACACAATCACTTGATTTCTACAGGACCTAGTATGAAATGGCAGTGGCACTTTAAGATGTGATTAGGAAAAGCAATTAGCCTTGACCAAATTCATACTGAAGAAATTTGTAGCAGAACTAATCATTTTTAAAGCATTCAGGTATTGATTTTTTTCAGATCCAAGATAAGTAATTGAAGTCCAATTTTATAATTTTCCTTATCAGACCACAATTTCACAAATGACTGAAAGGATATAAGATGCCTCTCTCTCTCTCTCTGCTGATCTCAAAATTTCTAGAGAATCCAGGTTTTTAAAATAAGGTGTCTCCCACATGCATTAAAATCATCTAAGATCCTGTGAATACTTAATGATCCACTGACTAGCAACACTGAATAAAATTTGAGAGTAAGGTAAATATGGATATCTTTGAGTTTCATGAAATAAAGTGAACAAAATTTAGTTGTAAGAGAGACTCGTAATTGCATATAATCTTGTGGTCATTTGAATTAAACCTAATATACTGCACTTTGGTCACCTGAGGATGAGCAATAAATTAGTCTGGTATGCATATGGAAAGCTCAATTATGGTTTCAGTGTTCCCAAGCTGTTTCCTGCTCATCTTATTCTCCTGGCAATGCCAGGTGAGCTATCAAACACTATGGTGTCAAATTTCAGGAGTTAAAAGATAGGAGAAAAAGCATGATGAATAGAAGTAAACCTGCATTACATTACCAAGACACAACTTAAGTTATACAACTTCTAGTCATCCATTTAGATAAGAGGTGCAAAATGTTAAGTTTATCTTCTGTATTGTTGGATCCAGTCTGATCAAGTATGCCACCCAGATTTAGTAATTAAACTTTTTCCAGAAAATTTTGTTTTTTTAATTTATTTTTATTAAAGATATTATGACTTTTACAATTTTCCCCCCAATCTTACTTCCCCTCCCCCCCCATGGAAAGCAATCTGTTAGTCTTTACTTTGTTTCCATGTTGTACCTTGATCCTAATTGGGTGTGATGAGAGAGAAATCATATCCTTAAAGAAGAGACAAGAAGTCTAAGAGGTAACAAGATCAGACAACAAAATATCTGGGGTTTTTTCTAAATTAAAGGGAATAGTCCTTGCACTTTGTTCAAACTCCACAGCTCCTTAACTGGATACAGATGGCACTGTCCTTTGCAGACAGCCCAAAATTGTTCCCGATTTTTGCACTGATGGAATGAGCGAGTCCTTCAAGGTTGATCACCACCCCATGTTGCTGTTAGGGTGTAGTGTTTTTCTGGTTCTGCTCATCTCACTCAGCATCAGTTCTTGCAAATCCCTCCAGGCTTCCCTGAAATCCCATCCCTCCTGGTTTCTAATAGAACAATAGTGTTCATGACATGCATATACCACAGTTTGCTAAGCCATTCCCCAATTGAAGGACATTTACTTGATTTCCAATTCTTTGCCACCACAAACAGGGCTGCTATGAATATTTTTGTACAAGTGATGTTTTACCCTTTTCCTTCATCTCTTCAGGATATAGACCCAGTAGTGGTATTGCTGGGTCAAAGGGTATGCTCATTTTTGTTGCCCTTTGGGCGTAGTTCCAAATAGCTCTCCAGAAGGGTTGGATGAGTTCACAGCTCCACCAACAGTGTAATAGTGTCCCAGATTTCCCACAACCCTTCCAACAATGATCATTATCCTTTCTGGTCATATTGGCCAATCTGAGAGGTGTGAGGTGGTACCTGAGAGAAGCTTTAATTTGCATTTCTCTAATAATTAATGATTTAGAGCATTTTTTCATATGGCTATGGATTGCTTTGATCTCATCTATAAATTGCCTGTGCATATCCTTTGATTCATCTGTCAATTGGGGAATGGCTTTTTGTTTTAAAAATATGACTCAGTTCTCTGTATATTTTAGAAATGAGTCCTTTGTCAGAATCATTAGTTGTAAAGATTGTTTCCCAATTTACTACATTTCTTTTGATCTTGGTTACAGTGGTTTTATCTGTGCAAAAGCTTTTTAATTTAATGTAATCAAAATCATCTAGTTGGTTT
Organism: Macrotis lagotis; assembly: GCF_037893015.1. Classification (NCBI taxonomy): domain Eukaryota; kingdom Metazoa; phylum Chordata; class Mammalia; order Peramelemorphia; family Peramelidae; genus Macrotis; species Macrotis lagotis. The sequence continues at coordinate 78,770,052 of NC_133664.1, read as the reverse complement.
TTGGTGGTGTTCTCCAGCTCTTCCTTAGTCATAAACTGCTCCCCTTTCCATAGATCTGATAGGTAAACTAGACCTTGATCTTCTAATTTGCTTATAGTATTGTTTTTTTTATGTCTAAGTCCTGTAACCATTTGGATCTTATCTTGGTAAAGGGTGTGAGGTGTTGGTCTAATCTAATCTAAATTTCTTCCATACTAACTTGCAATCATCCCAGCAGTTTTTATCAAAGAGGGAGTTTTTATCCCAATGGCTGGACTCTTTGGGTTTATCAAACAGCATCATCTCCGCTTTTACACCTAGTCTATTCCACTGGTCCACCACTGTATTTCTCAGCCAATACCAAACAGTTTTGATGACTGATGCTTTATAATATAATTTTAGATCAGGTAGAGCTAAGCCACCTTCTTTTGCACTTTTTTTCTTTAAGCTCCTGGCAATTCTTGGCTTATTTCTCCATATGAATTTACTTACAATTTTTTTCTAACTCATTAAAGTAATTTTTTGGAATTTTGATTGGTAGGGCACTAAACAGATAGTTTAGTTTTGGTAGAATTGTCATTTTTATTATATTAGCTCTACCTATCCATGAGCAGTTGGTATTTGCCCAGTTATTTAAATCTGATTTAATTTCTGTGAGAAATGTTTTATAATTGTTTTCAAAAAGATTTTGAGTCTGTCTTGGCAAATAGACTCCCAAGTATTTTATGTTGTCTGAGGTTACTTTGAATGGGATTTCTCTTTCTAGCTCTTCCTGCTGTATCTTGCTAGACATATATAGAAAAGTTGAGGATTTATGAGGGTTTATTTTATAACCTGCAACTTTGCTAACATTGCTAATTGTTTCCAGTAGATTTTGGATTTCTTGGGATTCTCTAGGTAGACCATCATGTCATCTGCAAAGCGGGAGAGTTTTGTCTCTTCGTTCCCAATTCTAATTCCTTCATTTCATTTTTTTAGGTTTTTTTTTTGTAAGGCAAATGGGGTTAAGTGGCTTGCCCACGGCCACACAGCTAGGTAATTATTAAGTGTCTGAGACCAGATTTGAACCCAGGTACTCCTGACTCCAGGGCCGGTGCTTTATCCACTACACCACTTAGCCACCCCCTTCAATTTCTTTTTCTTCTCTAATTGCTGATGCTAACATTTCTAATACAATATGGAATAGTAGTGGTGATAATGGGCACCCTTGTTTCACCCCTGATCTTACTGGGAATGCCTCTAGCCTCTCCCCACTGAATATAATGCTTGTTGACGGTTTCAGATAGATACTGCTTATTATTTTAAGGAACAGTTCATTTATTCCTACACTCTCTAGTGTTTTTAATAGGAATGGATGCTGTATTTTGTCAAAAGCTTTTTCAGCATCTATTGATATGATTTCTGTTAGTATACTCAGTTATATCAACAACAAACCTAACAGTTTTCCTAATATTGAACCAACCCTGCATTCCTGGAACAAATCCTACTTGATCATAATGTATTATCCTAGTGATAACTTGTTGTAATCATTTTGCTAAGATTTTATTTAAGATTTTTGCATCTATATTCATCAGGGAAATAGGTCTATAATTTTCTTTTTCTGTTTTAACTCTTCCTGGTTTAGGTAACCATATTGGTTTCATAGAAAGAGTTAGGCAGAGTTCCATCTTTCCCTATTTTTCCAAAGAGTTTATATAGGATTAGAACCAATTGTTCCTTAAATGTTTGGTAGAATTCACTTGTGAATCCATCAGGCCCTGGAGCTTTTTTCTTAGGGAGTTCAATGATGGCATGTTGAAATTCTTTTTCTGAGATAGGGTTGTTTAGGTATTTAATCTCTTCTTCATTTAACCTGGGCAACTTATATTTTTGTAAATATTTATCCATTTCACTTAGATTATCAAATTTATTGGCATAGTTGGGCAAAATAATTTCAAATTATTAATTTCCTCCTCATTGGTGGTGAGTTCACCTTTTTCATTTATGATACTAGCAATTTGGTTTTCTTTTTTTTAATCAAACTGACCAGAGGTTTATCAGTTTTATTGGTTTTTTCATAATACCAACTTTTGGTTTTATTAACTCAATAGTTTTTTTGCTTTTATTAATTTCTCCTTTAATTTTTAGAATTTCTAATTTGGTATTTAATTGGGGATTTTTGATTTTTTTAGTTGCATGTTTAAGTTCATTGATTTCCTTTCTCCAATTTATTCATGTAAGCATTTAGAGCTATAATATATATCCCGAGTGTCACTTTGAATGAATCCCATAGGTTTCATTATTATCATTATCTAGGATAAAATGGTTAATTCTTTCTATAATTTGTTTTTTGGTCCACTCATTTTTTAAAATGAGGTTATTCAGTTTCCAATTTGTTCTGGGTCTATATCTCCTTGGCCCAATATTGCATATGACTTTTATTGCATTGTGATCTGAGAAAGCTGTATTCACTATTTCTGCCTTTATGCAGTTATCATTAGGATTTTATGTCCTAGTACATGGCCAATTTTTGTGTAAGTTCCATGTACTGCAGAGAAAAAGGTATATTCCTTTCTATCCCCGTTCAGTTTCCTCCATAAGTCTACCATATCTAATTTTTCTAGCAATCTATTTACATCCTTAACTTCTTTCTTGTTTATTTTATGATTTGATTTATCTAGATCTGAGAGCAGGAGGTTGAGGTCTCCCACTAGTAGAATTTTGCTATGTCTTCATGTAGTTCTTTCAGTTTCTCCTCTAAGAATTTGCATGCTGTCCCACTGGGTGCGTATATATTCAGTATTGAAATGACTTTATTGTCTATGGTACCTTTTAGGAAGATAAAAGTTTCCTTCCTTATCTCTTTTACTGCTATCTATTTTTGCTGTTGCTTTGTCTGAGATAAGGATTGCTACCCCTGCTTTTTTTACTTCAGCTGAAGCAAAATGTATTTTGCTCCAACCTTTTACCTTTATATGTATCTCTCTGCTTCAAATGAGTTTCTTGTAAGCAGCATATTGTAGGATTCCGGATCCACTCTGCTATTTGCTTATGTTTTAAGGGAGAGTTCATCCCATTCACATTCAAAGTTATGATTACTAATTCTTTATTGCCCTCCCTTTGTATTTTTCCCTTCCCCCCCTTATCCATATTCCCCAGTATTTTGTTTCTGAATACCACCCCCTTCAGTGTTTGCCCTCCTATATCACCCCCTCCTCTTTCTTTTCCCTTTTGTTATTTCCCCCCATTCCCTTTCCCTTCCCGTCCCCCCTCCCTTTCCCCCCCCCCGCTTTTAATACTTGAAAGGCTAGATGTTTTATAAGTTAACTGAGTATGTGTAGGTTGACTTTAAACCAAGTCTGATGAGAAGAAAATTTAGGTGTTTCTCATCTGCTCCCTTCTTCCCTTCTATTACCATAGGTTTTTTGTACCTCTTAGTGTAATAAGATTTTACCCCATTCAGTCCCCCTTTTTAAGGAGGTAGTGTTTTTTAGATCATTCTATTTAAGTCATAGAAAATTCTGAGTGTCCCTTCTAGTTCAGTATATTCTATCGAATAGAGTTAAAATTCTTGAGAGTTATTAGAGTCTTTCTCCCAAATGGGGTTAAAGCCAGTTACATCTCTTTAGATAGCAGTCTCATGGATAGATCATGAATGTCCATCATTTCTGGCTAGGTATATTCTCTGTTAGAGTTACAATTCTTAAGATTTATGAGAATCTTTTCCCCCATGCTGGGAAATAGCCAGTTTCAACTTACTGGATAGCAGTTTTTTTCCTTTTACCACCCCCCCCTTTTTTTTTAACCTTTTCATGTGTTTCTTGAACCTCCTGTTTGATGTCCAAATTTTCTATTTAGCTCTGGTCTTTTCATCAGAAATTTTTGGAATTCTTCCATTTCGTTAAATGTCCATCTTTTTCTCTGGAAGAGAAGCTCAGCTTTGCGGGAAAGTAGATTCTTGGTTGCATTCCAAGCTCCCTTGCTCTTTGAAATATCTTGTTCCAGGCCCTTCAACCCCTTAATGTTGATGTAGCCAGGTCCTGCGTGATCCTTACTGTAGCTCCTTGATATTTAAAATGTTTCTTTCTGGCTGCTTTGCAGGATTTTCTCTTTTATCTGATAGTTCTGGAATTTGGCCACAACATTCCTTGTTTTCATTTTAGGATCTCTTTCTGAAGGGGATTGATGTATTCTTTCAATAATAATTTTTCTTCATTAACCTTTTGCAACTCCTTTTGGTCAATTCTACTTTTTGAAAGAGCTTTCCATTTGATCAGTTGAGGTTTTGAGATTATTTTCTTTTTGCATTTGCCCAATAGATGATCCGATTTATTTTATTTATTTATTTATTTAGTATTTGTCCAATTGAGGATCTGAGAGAATTATCGTCCTTTTGTATTTGTCCAATTGTACTTTCTAAGGATTTGTTTTCTTGTTGCAAGGTATTAATTGTCTCTCCCAAATTTTCAAGCTCCTTCCTTATTTCTTCAAGGAAGTCTTTCTGTGCTGAAGACCAGATCATATTCTCCTCAGAGGTTCCAGGTCTTTCTGAGTTAGGGTCATTCCCTTCCAAGAATTTTTCTATGGATCTACCTTTCCACTGACCCTTCTTCATTTCTGGCTGGCCAGTAGGAGGTGTTAGTTGCTTTCTCTGGAGTGTCTGTGACTTTGATTGAAGCCTTCTCCCTTTGCTTGAAGGGAGGAGTTGAAGCTATTGAATTCTTTTGCCTTCAATCAATGGTGCTCTTTACCCTGGCCTCAGGTCATTCATCAGTTGGGCTGGTTTTTCTGCTCACACACCTGGGCCTGAAGCAGAAATAGTCTGCAATTGTTTGTTCCGGGAAGAGGTCTGAGCTGTAATGGAGGCGTGGACTCTGAGTTCCTCAGACCAGAGGAGCCCAGGGATGGTGTCCCCAGCATTCCTGCACCAGAACTCTCCCCCCCCAGCCCTGTCTGCAAGCTCCCAGGGGACAGCACCAACACCAGTGCTTCTACTCCCTAGCTGACTCAAGCCCCTGCAGTCTAGCCCCACCGCTGATCCAGCAGGTCTGGTTTCTGGCCCTCAGACTCCCGGCTCCAATTCAGCTGCTAATCTGGTTGATGGGGCTGATCCTCCCTCTCAGCCCAGACCCACCCACCCAGTGCTGCTGTGGGAGACAAATCCTGAGGTTCTTTCTCCTGGCTTTTTCTTTCTGGGTTTTGTGGGTCGGATTTCTAAGAGGTTTGTTTCATATAATAGATGGGGAAAGATCAGGAGACTTTAGAACTGTGCCTGTCTTCTCTCCACCATCTTGGCTGGAAGTCATTTGCTTTCCTTTAATTTGAATTCATCTATGTCACAAAATATTTGTTGATCTTCCATGAACCATGAAAAATTATCATTATATAACAAAGATGTAAACTGCTTTCTCCCCTTGTCTCAACAGGCACAGAATCCCCAAAGAACAATGGTGGTTGAAACTACGACCTTTGATGAAAATTCTGGCTAAGTACAAAATCAGCTATGATGTTTCTGATTCAGGCCAGCTAGAACATGTACCTGGCTGCAAGATGCAACAAAGAGACCCTATGGCATGGTAGTACAATCACATTGTGTGTCTGTAATAATGCTTAGAATTTTTTGGTCACTGCTGGTTTTTTTTGTAACACTTAAGTTATTGTTTCAGCACTTTATGCAAAATAAGGAATATGTTGCCATTTTTTTCAGTATTGTATAGGAAATACCCAATCACTAACTACAAAGTACCAATTATCAATATTACCCTTATTTACTGATTACCAAATGATCCTTACAAATAAATAACTCAAATACAAAATAATGAATATACTATGGAATAAATCTCTTACTTTGTATCAAAATTGTTATTTCTACATAGAATATAGTTTAGTTTTGTGTCAAAGTAAAGGTTGACACAAAAGTGGAATTAAAACAAGTAATCTTTTTGTGAAAAATAAGCTTAAAAATCTCCAAAACAGTCTTGGTTACATTTGTGACAAATCATTTAGCTGCAAATCTACAGTCTTTAAAAGTTAATATTGAACCTATAGTTATAAGTAAAGTGATTTCAAAGAATTATGCTAGAAAGTTTCATGTTTATAACTACTTGTTAAACAATACTCAGGTTAGATATGTAATATTTGGAAAAAATGTTTATTTTTCTTGCTGTCAATGAAAAATTGTGGGTCACAATTTTAAGTGGTTCACAGATGGGAATGTTCCAGTCCTGACTTAAAAGAACATTTATATAGCAGGGGGGAAAAAGTCAGCTTTTGGTATAGAAGCCTTTAAGTAAGGGGAAAAAAAGGGAACCTTTTAATTTCTTTCAAAGGTCTATGAACAAACAAAAGAGTCAACTTCCCCTCCCCTCAAAACAAAACACCTCTAAATATAACATTTTACTAAATAGATAATGCCCTAGATTATGATTAGTTAGGATGGAGAAAGAAAATGAAAGGGAGGCAGTATGTAATAGTAGAAAGTATATGTGAGTAGAAATTAAATCAAATTGCATGATTAAGAGAAAGTCATTTAAACACTTGGAGAAGATGCTTTTAAATGACACCTCTAAATTAGATAAATTGCTAAATATTCTGCTGTGTCAGGTGAAGAATGAGGTAAGGAGAATAGGTAGGGTGAGGTAGGCATCAGAAAAACATTTTTGACAAGAGTCACAGGTGCCTATCAAGGCCCCAAATTATTCAAACTAAAGTTCTACTACTGCAATTGATTTGCTGACATTCTAGTTAGAGCAGGGGTTTGCTTAAATATCTTATTAAGTACCATATAATTTATTTACAAATGCTATGTATTATTTATTTTGATTTTATAAATTTAAAAACGTTGTTCTGACCAGAGATCCATGACACAAGAAGCAACATATGGTTAACTTCTATTTCCTTAAGAATGTCTGAAGAATTGCACACATTAACAGCAACATTGTGTAATGAACAACTATGATAGACTTCTCAGCAGTAGTACAGTGAAGAACTTGTGAAGGAAAATACCATCAATATCCAGAGTACTATGGAGTCTGAATGCAGACCAAGCTTATTATTTTCAAAGTTTTAAATTTGTTATGCTTTTTTTCTCCTCATGGTTCCTCCCCCTTTTTGGTCTGATTATTTTATAACATGACTAATATGGACATATGTTTAGCATAGTTATACATGTATAAACTATCAGGTTACTCAATGTCAAGGGAGGGGGGAGGGAGAAAAATGGGCAATTCAAAATTTAAAAAAAATGAATGTTGAAAACTATCTTTGCATGTAGTTGGAAAAATAAATAAATTAAAAAAAAGAGAATGCCTGAAGAATAGTATAAAGGACTATAAATATGGAAGTGAAACAAGGAAGGACTAAGATCTCCAAAGATGATAATCAAATAGGGACTACTATAGTAGATTCAGCTTTCCACTTCTACTAGAAGCTAACCAGTTTAACTCATTTGGATATGAAATGTACAGACTGGGGGAGAAAAGACAAATCTACTGGTTAATTAGCCCTGGATAAAATGAGTGAGATACTGTATTTTAGCTTATACTAAATCAAAAATTAATAACAATGCCATCTGGGTCAGATTCTTGCTTTATTTCTAAAAGTGACAACCATTTAAAGACATGAAATTACCATGTCAATTGAGGGCTACAAAGTGAAACAAAGACACTGCCCCTGAACTTTAAAAAATATATAGTTTGTACATTTTTAAAGCGTTGCTGTCAACATCATTATATCATATAATCACTATTTTTTTCTTCATGATTGGCAAAGTTTTGTCCTCAAAGTATGTCCTTTATTTATGTAAAAGTTATTAATAATTCTGACCCATTAAAGTTTTTTTTTTAGGTCATTAAAGAACCCACGCAAATTCCTATTTTGAGACTTATTTTGTAACTATCTTATTACCCATGATGGGTCTTTCTCAATGTTCGAATTATCTGGTCCGAGTATTGCTAGTCCTCGTGTACTCTGGCCACTTCTGAGGTATCTGAAATAGAAAGAGTTCATAATATGCAATTGAATTATTCATTCCTATTTTATTATTCATGTTTTAAATTCTTATTTTTCATTGACTGGAACCAAAACTATTTTAGGAAATTTTTATGTAAAAGAAAATATCATGGAGAATAATTTTTAAAAATATACTCACTTATTGCTAACATTAATAAGTTGTTCACGACTAACACCAAAGAGTTTTTCCCTGTGTCCCTGCTTCATTTCATTTGAAAGCCCATATAAGAAATGATCCATTCCTGAAAATGAAACCAAACATCTCTGACACTTCACATTTTCCCAAAGGTAGAGCTCAATGCAAAACTTATTACAAATGAGTTTCAAACAACAAACATGAGTCATGCATAATGAACAGAAGGCCAGGTCTGGAGTCAGGAAAACGGTTCAAATCCAGCCTCAGACACTACTATGTAACCTTGGGTAAGTTAAAAAATCTTGTTTGCCTCAGTCTCCTCAAAGTGAACTGGAGAAGGAAATGACAAACACTTTCACTAGAGTCAAGAAGATGGAACAAACAGGCAATGAGAATACAGATATAAATGAAAAAAATAAAACTCCCTATTCTGGAGGAGCTGTAATGGTTTAATAATATTATATTATATAATAATACATAGTTTGCTATAACTGAAAATCTTGCTTTGTAGGATGGAAAAAGGATATGCAAATAATTTTTTTGTCCCAAATGAAAAACATTTTATTGTCTAGAAAAAGGCATATTAAAGGAACAACTATCACATCTCTAGCATTTTGCCTCGGAGTTGGCAAAGTCTATGACTCTTGTTACAGCTGTTTCATCAAACCCAAACACATGTGTACACATACCACTTTCCTCCTACCTTTGTCTGAAGGTGCAATAGGGGCATCTACAGCTGAAAAAACTGAAAGTTTTGCTTCTTCAATATCTGCCTCTGTGAATTTTCCAGATTTGGCCCAACTGACTGCTTTTTCAAAAGACTGGAGAGTTTGTACTGAATTTGGATCCCTAATCAATCGAAAAAAATTTTGTTTAACACAAATTTTAGGTAACGAATAATAATCTGGTTAATCTTCAAAAGCAACCATGGCTCATCACTCATAATATAAGATTGCAATCCTCCCACACCTCAGTAGTTTTTTTCCATAAGAATTGGTATGATCAAGAGAAAACATGCCACCTGGAGAAACTTTAAATGATGTGTTTATCTGAACTTAGAATGTCTGACCCTCTAACACTACAAGAGTTGATGTTCTAATTGTGCCTTGGAACCCAGGGAGGCTTCCCATACAATTAAGACATCATAGTAGGGCTTTAGGGGAAGGATTGTCATTGTTAAGTAATATGGTATTAGACGCTTAATTAAAAAAAAAATTCAAGGAATCTCTTCATTTCATCAATGTGGGAATGTCTATGTGAGATAGAACAAGTCCAATACTCTACCCACTGCCACATCTGTTATATGTACATCACATTTTGGACAATTTACCTGTAGGAGTAAAAGGTAAATATTCCATTAGTGCCGAGTTTAGCACCACCTCCATATGCACCACCTTTCTCTCTAATTTCTGTGTGTAAGAATTTAGCAGTCATCAAACGTGCAAGGATCCTAAGACTGAAAATAAAAAAAAATTAAAATACATAAAGGGTTAGGATTAGACCATGTAATTTCATTGGTATAGAAAACTTAACAATCTCAGACAACTGTCAGAGGTTCCTACACTCTGTTTTGCCCTGGTTCAGGAATTGGAGACTAGCTATAAACTCAAAGCCTTAATTCATTGTCATGCCTCTCAACATTTCAACATTCATTTATTTTAATTTTTTGCTATTAAATTACTGATATATATACATATATACATATATATGTATATATACTACAAAAAATACTAAAATGTGCTTTATCAGAGAACCTATGCATGATTGAACATGGTGATCCAATCATTTGTTATGTGTTAGACACTAAAAAACAAAGCTCTTGCATTATGTGAAACCAATTTCATTTTTCATTTCATGTTTTATCCCTCAGGGAGGGTTCAGTTCACTATTCAATTCAACAACCATCTCTTAATACCTTACTATGTAAAAAGGCATGACCTAATGTAGGGACAAAACAGTTCTTGACCTCAAAAAATTTAAAGAAGATTTAGAAGATTCAAGATAAAATTCAAGTAAATGCAAATAATGTGACTAAAAATAAATGTGACTGTTTGGCTGAGCCTTGAAAGACAAAGAAGTAAAAGATGGGCATGGCTTGAAGTCAAAGACAAAGTTTGGGAAACAGCTAGCTGGATGGACTGAGGGTGATGGACTGTGATTTTCATTGGCTGGCACAGAAAATTAAGCAGGTTAATACCTTCTCTGTTGATTACATTTTTAATTTCACTAATCTCTCTATTCCTTTGCAGTCCTATGTATTATTGTATACATTATTCTGTGAATAATAATAATAATACACAGGCAGCAAAACTAATAATAGTAATGTTTGTCCTTCATTCTTGAAAAAGACCATAACATCAGGGAGGCAATGCACATTGTTGTGTCATATGTATTCCAGGCTAAGAGCTATGAAGGGTTAACACAGAAATAGTTATGTGCTTTAACGAGCAAGATGTGCTTCAGAGCTTAGACAAGGGAGTAGCTGCATGTGTGAGCTAGGAGGTACATTCCCAGGCCCAGATAGATAGCACATTCTGAGATAATTACCTTCTGCACTTTGTTTATCAAGTCACTGTTTGGTTCTCAAAACAATCTTCTCTCTGTTTAGCAAAACACTGGTTCTTAAAACAATCACCTAAGACATACACAAGGTATGCATGTGAAAAAATGCTTGCTAAAACGCTTATGTAATTGGTTACGTAAATGTAGAGTATAAAAGTATGTATCCTGTGATCAATAAAGGAACCAGCTTATGCATCATATTGATGTCGGCCTGGCTTCCCTCCTCCGGACTCGGCAGCACATGAATTGAATTTTGAGTGAGGGGGTGCTTAAGTCACCAGTTTCACTTTCTCCTCCAGAGCCATCCAGGTCCAATGGTCAGATAGGACTCAAACCATTATGGTTTTCCTCCTTTGCACAAGAATCTCAAGAATTGGTAGTGGGACCTAAAGCCACTTAACATTTTTATCCATGATAAAAACACAGATGGGGAGCTTATCAAATTATCACAAACCTAAGGATGACAGGATTAAAAAGATCCTGACAGGTTACTACTATTAATACTGGACCATATCAAAAAGTACAGACTTCTCAGATTTAATTTTTCTTTTTAGTTTTTTAGTTTTTTTTTTGCAAGGCAAACGGGGTTAAGTGGCTTGCCCAAGGCCACACAGCTAGATAATTATTAAGTGTCTGAAGCCGGATTAGAACTCAGGTACTAGTGGATAAAGCACCGGCCTTGGAGTCAGGAGTACCTGGGTTCAAATCCGGTCTCAGACACTTAATAATTACCTAGCTGTGTGGCCTTGGGCAAGCCACTTAACCCCGTTTGCCTTACAAAAAAAAAAAAACCCTAAAAAAAACAAACTCAGGTACTCCTGACTCCAGAGTTGGAACTATAGCCACCGAAAGAGGTGGATTTTAAAGGAAGCAATTCCTTGTTTGGACTGGAGGAACTTGGTGGGTTCTACAGTGAAGGGGGCTTTGAATGCCGAAGGCCTGGAACAGGGGGATGACTCAGTTACTATCAATCTCAGCTCTGGAGACTCAACTGTAGAGGAAAACAGATGACAGCTGAGGGAGACCAATTCAACCAACACCTTTTAAGTTTTGCAAAGCATTGTGAAGGATCTCTCTGTGGAATCTCAAAAATAAGGTAGTTTTAAAATATTAGAAGATATTGAGGGAGGAGGAGGAGGAGGAGGAAAAAGAGGTTAAGTGATTTTCCCTGGATCACAAAACTGAGGTAGGATCTGAACTAAAACCATAAAGGCTTGATCAAGGATAAAAGCAGTGTCAAAAGAAGATAAAGAAGTAGAAAAACAAGATTTAACTCTGAGCAGAGCAGAAGGAGGACAAGTGGAAGGCACTGAGGCTTTAAGTTGGATGATAGAGAACAGTGGTGTCATCAAATCAGAAGATTGTGAAGGGAAACTTTATTATTAAAAATCACCATTTTTATCTGCCAAAAATTTTCAATAAAATAATCTTTTTAGGAGAAATATATTAAGAGATCATATATATATATATATGCTACATATATGTATATATCCTGAGTTAATGCTCAGTTCCTTGAGCATTAGCTAACAAGTTTTATTTGTTCAGTAAGAAGTTCTTTATTTTACATACCTGGCATAATCTGGATGTGAGTAAGGGACAGTCCTAACACCTTCACCCACATAATTCACAGGGAAAGGAAGTACAAAATGAGTCTTCATTTGACATGGCTTAAAAGTAGGGTCCTAAAGAAAAAAAAAGCTTTCCTCAATTCAATGAAGTATGACGACAGTGAGTAAATGGATTTTTAAGGCATCAGAAATCACAATTTTCCAATGAAATCAATTTTTCCCATTTTATACAAAGCCCATTAATTTCACCACCATCAAGAACGACTTAATTTATGCTTTTAAAACACCATAAACATTCTTTTTAAAACATAACCTCTAACAACAACATTCATCATTCCTTTTGATTTATGAGGGAAAAAAGACAAGGATATTAAAAAAAGTATCATTTCTAGGAACTGCATATAGGTTTTTCCAGAGGAAAAATACTGGCACCTGAATGCAGATCACTTTTCAAAATTGGTTGTTTTTTTAACTCATTTTAACTCATTTAACTTTTTTTATTCTTCTTCATATAGCTAATATGGAAATTTGTTATTTTGTACACAGACAACCTATATCAGATCATGGGGAGGGGAAGGGAAGGGAGGGAGGAGAGAAAAATGTGGAACTCAAAATTTTAGCAAAAAATTTGCTGAAAGCAATTACATGTAATTGGAAAAACATTAAATTAAAAAAAAACCTGGTTTAAAAAATCCCACAGGGATAAAAAAAATCTACACTTCAGCCAAAGTCAATGAACACACACACACACACACACACACAAACTATTATGTGCTATATGAAATAAAAGTGAATTGGAAATCCTAATGTTTTTGTGGTATACAGTCTTTTCTAAACTAACCTGGACAATTAAATTCTTAGAAAATTATGGAGCACCTTGATGGAGGAAAAACAAAAGGACATCAGTATTTTAAATAAGAGGTGTCAAACATGTGGTCAATGACACTCTTGCTAACATTCACAAGTATTAAGTGTCTGAGGTCACATTTGAACTCAGGTCTTTCTGACTCCAGAGCTAGTGGTCTATCCACTGCACCACCTAACTGTCCTTAATTAAGAATTTCTTAAGAAAATAAATATTGGGGCGGCTATGTGGCATAGTGGATAAAGTACTGGCCTTGGAGTCAGGAGTACCTGGGTTCAAATCCAGTCTCAGACACTTAATAATTGCCTAGCTGAGTGGCCTTGGGCAAGCCACTTAACCCCATTTGCCTTGCAAAAAAAAAAAAAACCCAAAAGAAAATAATTATTAAAATAAAATATAGGTAAGTTGTAGTATATGTCACTTATAGGAATCCTTATGTTACTCGATTAGTGCTGGGTTCAAGTCAAGAAGACCTGAGTAAGATGCAGCCTCAGACACTTAGCAGCTGTGTGAACTGGGGCAAATCATTCATCTCCATTTGTTTCAGTTACCTCAATTCCAAAAAACAGAATTAGTAATAACCCCAACTTCACAGAGTTGATGTGAGGATCACATGAAATACTAGAAATGTAATAACCTTTTAAAGCACAATGCAATGCTTATTCTCTTTTCTTCCTTCTGCTTCTATTTAAGTTTGACATAATTGTTCTAACCAAACCTATTCTAAACTGTCTGAAGAAATGCAGGAAATTGGTTTTTAAAGTTCAGGTCACAAAAAAACTAAAATATTAGCACAATAAAGTCATATCAAATTATTAACTTACAGTAACTAGCTTTCTTGTAGGGTGGTTTACTAAATTACCATCGATGGATTTGCAATCAATAGGTTTCTGGAAAACAAAAGTATTTAAATTAAACATGATTAAATGAAAGATAACTACAAGAAATACAAATATATAATGATGAAGCAGCATCTCTACAACAGATAGAAAATTAGTTTCTGATACTTAATTTCATTGACACCTTTTTTACATTTTAGCATTCGGTTCATTTATTATTTTCTCCAAAGAATAGATTTCTGTTCCACTGAAGTCTAAATTTCCTGAATACAAGTAAAAGTTAAATTTACTGACCTTTCTATTCTATTTTGAAGTATGATTTTTAAGTTTTAGGAATGTGTAATATAAAAGCTCTATCTTTATTTTTACAAAGATAAGTCAAAACATTAAATGAATTATTTCACAAAATGCAGAATAAGAAAAACGAAGGTAAATAATAAGTGCTAAGAAGCACTAAAGAAGAATACACCCAAAAATACACCCATTAAGAAAGAATTCCCCTACATTTTGGAACATGGAACATGGAACACTGGAACATTTGGAACATTTTTGGAACTAATGTCAAAAATTTTACGAACAGAAAAAGATTTTCCCAAGAATTTTAAAATTTTTAATGGGAGGGGAAGAGAAACTGATCCTATCAATCACTGCTCAAACTTTTCAGTAGCTCCCTAATCTGCTTGCTTTCTTCTCTCCCCTCCATGCCCTGCCAGACCGGATGGGACTCCTTCAGCAAATTTCCTTGCTGTTATGACAGTGTCTGGCAGGCTTCTGTTTTTATGCCACTATTCTGGTGCAACCAGCATCAACCTCAACCCTGCCATGCAGAAGGGGTGACATTGGAAAATGGACTGAACTGAGCTAGAGAAATAACAGGGAATTTGGGCAGGACAAAAGAATGTGGGACTGACAGCCCCACAGACACTTGGAACTGTGACTGAGGTGAGTAGAAAGCAACTTCCCCAGTATGGGAGGAAGCTGAATCAGCTTAAAAGTTTAGTTCCTTTGGGGGGGGGGGGGAAGTTGGCGATCAAAGAGAAGTCAAAAGGTAAATGACAGGGAAATATAACCAAAAAACAAAACAAAAACCAATCTCAGCAGGGAAGTTTTCAGTTAAAAACCTAGAACACAAACAGATAAAGCATAGAAAAGATACTTATATCAGAAAGTGACAAAGCCACCAAGAAAGCAAAAGACTGCAAACCTCTCTAAGTAAATACTGCAAAAGAAAGAAAATGGACTAGCACCTTAAAAAAATAGAACCCTGGATTCCCAGGAAACCACAGCAGGATATTCCCAAATGGTTAAAGAGAGAAATCAGAATCTTGAATGAAGTTAAAAGGGAATGAACAAAAGAATTTGTAACTTGTAGAGCAAAGATAATTATCAAAATAAAAAAAAAACCCTTCAATTTGGGGTAGTGAGTACTACCCCAAAGGAATAAAAAGTGAGGACAAATGATTGAGAGTACAATACTGACAATTTGAAAAAGAAAAGCAAAAAGCAATGTTAAAAAAACAACACCATTGCTATATCACTGATTTTGAAGAAAGGATGAGAGGCAAGTATCATAAAACTACCAGAATATGCATGACTAGTTTAAATAAAGAAAAACTGTAATAATCACCCATGTTCAAGTCTTTTACTGAAATAACTTTCTACAAGGATTTTCTGATTTACAAGACATTCTAATGACTCAAACCAATGAGTATTGTATTTTATAGACATGAAGAATATATTACTAAATCTGCTTGCAGATTAAATCTTACCTCAATTACATGGGGCCGGACAAATTTTCTTTCCTTTTTACTTCGACCAAGGTTTTTTAAGAAAATTTCAACTTCTTTCCCTGCCTGAGACATCTGTTGAGGGGTAGCATTCACTGAACATCTGTTTTAAAATATAAAATATGCTTATATGCATATAGATATGGGCATGTAAAATATGTATGTATGTATATATATATATATATGCTATTAAATTAGACAAAATTCTGATGCCTCTCTCATTTTGGTGCAGTGCTGACCCTAGATTCTGAGCCAATGCCAGAAAGTGCAACATTAGTCCAATTTTTAGATTGTCTAGTTTCCAAAGATCAGCCTTGCCATGAAGACGGGCCGGTCACCTGGGTACAAACCCTCTGACCACAGCACAAAGGAATATACAAAATGAACTTCACTTCTTGGCATCTCTCTTCTACTCTAGATCAGTGGCAAAGTGACAAAAAGTGAGCAAAGGGACCAAGAAATGAACTTTAAACTATGTATGAATATTAACTGCTAATATTCAACCTGTGAGGTATTTGTCCAATTGTAAGCACTAGGATAAAAGGATCTCATTAGTCTTGACCTGCTTATAGAGTCTGGGTAGTTAGCTCAAAGTCTATGAACTTTTCTTTTCAACACTGTGATAACTATATTTAAATATAATTGATTTACTTGATAATCTGACATATTTTCTTTTATTCATTTAAAACCATTACTCTCAGAAGGCATCCATAGGCTTAATGTGGCTGCCAAAAGAGCCCATGATATTAAAAAAAGGGCTAAGGACCATGCTATTCTGAAAACTAAAGAACACAAAATAGAACGTTCCTTTGAATCAAAAGTTTCCCTTGAAGAGGTAAATAAAGGAGACCATGAATTTAGCTTTATTATAAAATCAAAGACAACAAGAAACATCATTTGAGCAAATACTGCTTCATACTCTACTTCTGCTAAAAAGTTAAAAAAAAAACCCACGAAGAGAGAAATGAAATTTATGCAACAACATCATTGCAAAGGAGGAGAAAGCAGAGAATTCTACAAAGAATACAAGACAATGTAAAATAAACAATGTAAGTTAAAGCTTGATAAAATGCATATAAAAGTAGATGAAGAGAACAGCAAAATACATGTTGAAAAGATGGCTCACAGGGGCGGCTAGGCAGTGTAGTGGATAAAGTACCAGCCCAGGAGTCAGGAGTACCTGGGTTCAAATCTGATCTCAGACACTTAATAATTGCCTAGCTGTGTGGCCTTGGGCAAACCACTTAACCCCATTTGCCTTGCAAAAACCTTAAAAAAAAATAAAAGAAAATATGACTCATGAGAAGAAAGGCTACTAGATTACATACTGTATTTCCCTATGTATGAGGCACACGCACCTTTTTTTTCAAAAAATTTGGGTTTGAAAACTGGGAGTGTCAGTGATTGTAGATTTTTTTACTTCCATTTTCTGCTTTTTTCATGATTTTTGTCTCTGTACTCATTGTTTTGCATTTGTTATTAGGTGATGTTTTGCCACATTCTGTCCAGAAATGGCTCAGAAAAGATTTTTGCTTAGTGCTGAATTCAAGTTCAAAATGATCCAGTTTGCAAAAGTGAATGGAAACCGTGCTGCTGAACTTCAGTTTGGTTTTCCTCCAACTGAGAAAACAATCCAAGCCAGGCCATGGGTAGAAGAAACCGGACTAAAAACATCTCAGCAGAAGACCATGTGAGGCAAGTCAGCCGAATGGCCTGCTTAAGAGAGGGGATTGAATAGATGGATTGAGGAGCAAAAGGGCAAATGGAATTCCTGTGTCCACAAAGATGGTTCAGCTGGGGTCCAGAGAAATTGCTGATGAAGAAGTGACTGATTTTAAAAGAGGACATTGGTGCTTCAGAAGGTTCATAAAATGGAATGGACTAAGCACAAGTCCAAATACCAGACTTGCCCAGGGGGTGCTTGTAGTCAACCACAGACCAGAACACAGGCAGGAGAGCAGTCAGCTTCTCCTAAAACAGGGATTCATAATCAAATACAGATGAGGACGAGCTCATGGGAATTTGGTTTTTTTTTTTAGGTTCTTTTTGCAAGGCAAATGGGGTTAAGTGGCTTGCCCAAGGTCACACAGCTAGGTAATTATTAAGTGTCTAAGGCCAGATTTGAACTCAGGTACTCCTGACTCCAGGGCCGGTGCTCTATCCACTGTGCCACCTTCCCGCCCCATGACTGGGAGTTTTGACAGTGATGAGGAGTTGTATGAATTTTATGATGAATAAAATGAGTTCAATAACTTTATGTAATACTTTTTTTTCAAATTTTGGGCCCCCCCAAAATACAGGGGAGCATCTCATACATGGGGAAATATGGCAAATACCTCACACCTGCTTATCATGAATACTTTATGAAGAAATGGGAAGTAATACACATGTTAAATGCTAACATGATGAAAAAAATTTGACTATATCTTTACAAGTAACAAAAAGCTATTGAAGTTATGAATCCTTTATGATTCAAAAGTCAAACCAGACTTACAAGAAGATCAAAAGCAATTCAAAGTTAGAACAAAAAAAAGACATAATAATGTACTTAAAACAGCAACAACATTATCAACTTAAATAAACTACTGAGGAAATAGATGAAGTAAGAGAGTTCAATATAGACCATCACCTTTTTTTTTTTAAGGTTTTTGCAAGGCAACGGGGTTAGATGGCTTGCCCAAGGCCACACAGCTAGGTAATTATTAAGTGTCTGAGACCAGATTTGAACCAAGGTACTCCTGACTCCAGGGCCGGTGCTTTATCCACTGTGCCACCTAGCCACCCAACCATCACCATTTCTGCGGCAAGCTTGTTATCAACAGTAATCAACTGCCACTAGAAGGAGGCCAAAAGAAAAGAAAAACTGACTCAGTAAGTTTATACTTGGTCTACTTGCTAAGAATAGGGATATATGTTAAGTAGAGGTAACATCAGTTTAGAATGTAATCCCATTTATAAAATAGTCCAGAGGAAGATCAAAATTTATAAGCAATCTTAGATCCCAAAATAAGTAGAAATAGTGGAGGGGGAAGAGTTTATAAAAAGCTTAACAAAAAAATTCAATTAAGTACCTAAGACTATAAGACTATAAGAAGAAATACAAAAACCAGTTAATATTTATTGAATTATCTATCACAAATCAGCCAACCTGGACTCTGAGCATTTACGTTCTCAGCTGCTGAGGAAGTGGAAATGACATCATAGATTAGATTATATCAATACAAAGGAGAACAATTATGGAGATGAAAATTTTGAAGACATTAAGGGATGAATTCTCAAAGTATCTAAATGATTAGGGTAAAAAACAACCACAAACTTTACTATAATTGAATTAATCAATTCCCTCCCCTCTCCCATAACAGTAATCAAAAAAATCTTAGACTATTAGAACAGTTTACCTTGATGCAAAGTATAAGGAGGGAATAGGCAGGTTTCTACAAATGTTTAATTAGGTTTTCTCCTATGATATTCTAGAACCAACATTTTTTTTTTAGAACCAACATTTTTTAAAGTTAAGTCACACAGGAGACTGAAAGAGGCTGAGACTAAAAGACCTCACTGAGTTCATTATACTGGGTTGAAAAAAAAAATCACACATCCTGGCTAAGGAATTGCAGCTACAAATATTCTTCAACTAGGTAGACATTATAATCACACAAGTCAGATTTCTCTAGCCTTCTCTCTTCTGCCACAGTACCACCTCACTCTGGAAGCTTGGTAGCCCTTGACCTCCTCCCAACTGAAAGACAATTCTCCCTTTCTGTCTGATTGCTCTTAGAGCTGCCCTTTCAAGAAACCAACAGAGTTCTTCCATCCAAATACACATCTTGGATAGATGCTTAAGAAATAAGGAGAATATCCCTATCAATAAAACAGCATAAAAGACAAAATAACCAAGTATTTAACAAATATTCCAGTTAACTATTTGTTTTACTTATCTGTTTTAAATATATATTTTATCAATCTGTTCAGCTGGGGTTTTGGGGGACCTAAAATTTCTTTGGGGTAGGGCATTCCCAATAAGAAATCTCCTCTACCAATGAAGATCTGCCACAATCCTACAACTAGTGTTCTTGGACCATTTCCTGGGACACTGAAAATGCCATATGTATTAAAGATGGACATTATTATCCCCAAATCTTCTTGATTAAGAGTCACAAGCTACTCAAGTTAATTACTGCAATTGGAGATTTGTTTTTGTATTGATCACAAAGAAAAAATAGGGTGGTGTAGCAGATGAAGCACCAGCCCTAGAGTCAGGAGAACCTGAGTTCAAATCCGGCCTCAGATGCTTAATAATTACCTAGCTGTACGACCTTGGGCAAGTCACTTCACCCCATTGCCTTGCAAAAAAGCAAAAAAAAAAAAAAAGCCCAACAAAGAAAAAAACAGAAGAAATCAACCTATCCTAAGAAATCAAGAAATTTGAGATTAAACACAAAACCTATATTTAGAAAATATTAGTAAATTAGAAGGTCATTTAGATATCTGAGATCTGAGGAAATCATTAATTCTTACCTCATATTATCACAATTTAATAAATATTTCTTGATACGTGGAAGTTTTCTTAGGACTGACTTAATGTCTGGCATTTCTGCGACTCGTTTCATTAGTCTCACCTAACCCAAAACAATGAAATACATATTAATGTTACAGTGAAACGTTAAAACTAGTTATTTAAGAAAAGTAGAATTTGTGGTAGTGAATCTAAGTAAACTTAAAATACCAATAGTTTTTGTGACTTTGCTTAATCTGGTATAGGGAAACTTTAAAGGCTTTTTTTTGGGTCAAAATGTGGACAAGATAAGACTCTATAAGTATGCATGTTAGTGTCTTTGATGTTTGTATACCTTGTTCTTTTCAATAAAATCACGTCAAACAAATATTTTCAAAGTACCTAGTCTAAGTGAAGCCACACTAGGCCAGGTCCAGGATGCAAAGATAAAACCCAAGCCCCTCAGGGAGCTTTCATTCAACCAAGGAAAGGTACCATTCTAGGCATGACTAAGTGGCACTGCCACCATGGAAGTCAGAGGCTGATACCAGTGTGGAACCCTGAGATGAAAAAGAAGCTCATTCTACCTGGATAGGGAAGATGGAATGCCCCTAGCTAACTACTTGATTAAGGCTAATAAATCCAGTATAATCAATTATTCCTTTACCTGATCCATGCCACTAAAGGTTTCTAATAGGTCTCCAGCAGGTGTTAGAGTTCTACTAGCTCTGATGGATGCATATAAATGGCCAGAATTTGCAATCCCATTGGAAAGCTCTTGAGCACTCATTTTAACTAATACTTTAAAGTGTTCTTCATCTTCAAAGTGGGGACTGGAAAAAAAAAAGAAAAGAACAGCATACAGTCAATACAAAAGACATCCCCTCAGTAAAAATGGAACTTAAAAACAATTCAACAAGGATTATCTGCTCCCCTCTCAGGATAAGCTTAACAAAATTCAAGGAAGGGTTGACCCCACCTCCTTTCCCCTCAGTCTAGGGCTCCAAACTCTCCTTTGCATCTGCTGCTCCATCTGGATTCAACTCTAGGGAACAAAAAAGCTCCAGCTGCCCTGACTCCTTCACCAATTTCCTACCTCCTTTTGTGTGACATCTTCCCATTTAGGGCAGAGGACAAAGACTTGTTTTTTCTTTTTACAGCATGTATGCCCCCCATTTAATAAATGTTTTTTGGACTGAATTGGATCTATGTTCAACTTGGATATGCAACAAAGAGAAGCAACACAATCTTCAACTCTAAGATACTTACAATCCAAGTGATATTAGACATGTAACCAACAGCTACTAATCATGTTCTAGCAAGTAAAATTATGGTTAGTCAATAAATTCAAATAATGTTGATAGAGAGAAAGAAAACAGGAAAGATTTTGTGGAAGAGGTAGACCATGAAAGAAAAGATGAAGAGAATCCTATCTCTTCATGGGAAGTACTAGGGGCAAACATACAGAGTGAGAAAGGACAGAACAAGTCTGAGAAATAGCTACTTGTAGACAAAATACGTAGAATGCTAAAAGCCAAGCTAGAGTTTATGCTATATTTAACAGCAGATAAAGAGAAATAGAGAAATTTTAAAGTTACTGAAAATTCATTATTACTTTTGTAGATCATGCAAAAATTTGTCATAATCTGGTCCAAATTAGAAAATGCTTTAAAATTTATTATCAATGATTAAGCACTTCACTAAAATCCTCTTTATTTACAAGAGTTAGACTTGAATAGCTAAAAGGTAACAATATGTGCATATTATCAAACCATGTTACTTGTTAAATATTTCACTCCACAAATGCATCATATCTGATAGATTTCGATCCAAGCATAAAGATGAAAAAAGCACACCCTGAAAAGAGAAAATAAAATTCAATGTTAGCCAAACTACAAAAAAAGTTAAATAATATTAAAAAACACTTTAAATTGACCTTTAAACGGTATTTGTGATCACAGAAAAGACAAAATATTATTTACCTGCTCATATATATCTAAATCTGAATCATCTGGAATCACATGTGGAGAGACTGACATGCCTCCTGTTTTCAATTCTATTTGCTGAGCTTGTTCTCTGTAGTCATAAATCCCACAACCCATCCTGTTAATAAAAAAGGATTCATTTAAAAATGCCACAACCCATATTGTTAATAAAGTATTCATTTAAAGTTCATGTTTTAAAATATATATATGTAGATATGAAATTCTGTTCAATATTCTAAGTCAATTAATCATTGTCCTGAAGAAGCTATTCTTTATATTTCAACATGAAGTATCTATGAAGTGTCCATTATTTTTATAGTATTAGATGTCTTAATACCCTGGAAAAAGAAATCAAAGTTAAAAGATTATATGTGTATATGTTTCCATAAATATTCATTTAAATGATAACAGTACTGTAAATAAATCAAAACTTTTAAAAATATATGTTCATATCTAATTCTAATCAATTCTTCTAGTTTTTTTTGTCTTTTATCATTTTCTTTAGACCTATTTAAAATGACTGAATGTTTTGGCAGTCAAGGAGAAAAAGGATTAAGCAATAAATGTGTATTTATGTTTAGCCTTGGAAGCAGGAGTACTTCCTTGTTTATCTCCCTCACAATATTAGGGCATTTAAGTTTCAAACAATTTATAAATCCTTGCTAGGGTTATCTCAACCCAAACTGCAAATATCACAACCCAAATTGCAAAATAGAAGAAAACCTATCACAGGAAAAAAAAAAATCAAGGAACCTAAACAAAAGCAGAGCGCTAAAAGAATAATTGTGAAGAATCTATTGTATCAAAAAATGTATCAATTAAAAAACAATTAAAAATATAAGATTCAATGAAAAGAATTATAAGCAAAAGTAGTAAAAATCACAAAGGAAAAATTAACTCAAAAGGATATAAACAAGTATATTCTTCAGCAAAGAGATCAAAGCTATCTAAAATTATATTAAAAAAGTTCTAAATCACAATGGATTAGAAAAATGCACTTTAAAACAATTCTAAGATACCACACCTCATACCTAGTAGATTGGTTAATATGAAAAAAAGGAATATGATAAATATTGGAGGGGATGTGAGAAAACTAAAGCAATATTAGTGGAGTCGTGAACTAATTTGGAACTATGGCCAAAGAGAAAACTATTTAGAGCAGTTCTTTTTATGGGAACTAAGAATTGGAAATTGAGAGAATGCTCATCAATTGGGTAATAGATGAACAAGCAGTGGTGTATGGTTGTGATGGACTATCATTGTGCTATAAGAAATGACAAGCAGAATGATTTCAGAAAAATCTGGATAGACTTACAGAAACAAAAATACTGTATGATGACAATCAATGATTGACTTGGATATCTCTGTAATACAATGATCCAAGAGAACTTCTAAGGAATCATGATGAAAAATGCTACCCACCTCCAGAAAAAAGAACTGATAGGTATATTATTTTTTATTTCCTTTCTTCCTTCTTTGTCCTTTTTGCCTTCATATCTTTCTGTTTTTCTTCCTTTCTTTCTTTTTTTATTTTTAGTTCCTTATACAAAATAACTAATATGGACTAATATGATTGCACATATATAACCTATATTAAGACTACTCCTTACAAGGAGAGGGGAAAAGAAGGAAGAAGGCACAAACTGAAAAAATATTAAAAATTGTTTTTACATGTAATTGGGGAAAATATTATTAAATATATATTATTTCATGGGATTCTCACAACAATTTTGGGAGACAATTGTTTTATATTCATTTTTACAACTGAGGAAACTGATGCAGGTAGAGAGATTAAGTAATTTGCCCAAGGTGACACTCAAGTGTTATGACACCAGGGCTAGTGCTCTATCGCTGTGCCATCTATATGTGTGTTGGTGTTACATATCTTTAGCCTCATAATAAATAACAAAAACATCTTACTTTGTAAGCACACTGCAGAAGAGAGGCACATATGGCCTGAGTTCCTCAGGAAGTGTATTTAGACTAGAAAAGGCTCTGAAATATACCACACCATTGGTTGGCTGAGCACAATATTGGACAGGAATTTCACCAGCTATAGGATACATAAAGTAATTTATAATTAGTATGGAATTGCAAGAACAAGTACTAAGAAGTATATGATTTTTTTGACATTTAAAAATGCTAATGTTGTTTGTAGTAAACAATTAAAAATATATGATCAAATTTATTGTAATTTAGCTCAATTTCATTCACTTTATATAGGCAACTACAATTTACATGAATTGTCAAAATATTTAAGATTTTAAAAATTTATTCTTAATAAATTTCAGAATATATTCTCAGATAAACTGTTTTCAGTTAAATTTCAAGACCGACAATTTTCTATATGGTTTTTTCCCCCCATTTTGTACCAAGTATTAGCTTAGTATTTAAAGCTTAGTCTAACTTTTAAAAAGGGTTCTTTTTTGTTTGTTTTTGTTTTTGCAAGGCAATGGAGTTCAGTGACTTGCCCAGGACCACACAGCTAAGTAAGAATTAAATGTCTGAGACTGATTTAAACTCAGGTCCTCCTGACTCCACTGTGCCACCTAGCTGCTCCACTTTTAAGGTGTCTATATCCTTTGATCTATTCCCTGAATAAGAGTTATGAATTCTGGGCCTCAACATTTTTGTTTAAACTATAATGTCCAACCTGTCTGTCTAGCATTTTTTTAAAATAAGATCTAGAACTGAAAGGTACTGTAAAGGTCATCTTATGAAAACAATTCATTTTACACATGATGAAAGTGTTGCCCAGAGAAGTTGACCAAGATCACATGGCTAACAAACTGAATAATCAGGATTCAAACTAGGTCTAAATTAATTTTTCATTCCATTATAGAGACAGAAGCAATACTTTAAAACTTCTAATTCCACTCGCTAAACTCTCTCATAGATATCTTCCCTCAGGTCTAGGGCAGGGGTAGAAATAAAATATGAATTACTGCTTATCTAAGCATTGGGGAAAAGGAGGAAATGTAATAAAAGGACACTAGATTGGGAGTTAGGAAACCTGGTTATTGGTTCTCTAGTTCACTCAGATTCTCTAAGCTTCACCATTTCTGCTCTCCTCCCTCTGGACCTAGCTCAAGGAGCCTTCCTTAATGAGTTCAATCCTTTAGGGTGATTCTGAACTCAAGCATTGTACTGAAAACTGTAGCATATGCTACCCTTTTCTGTTATTCCCCACCCTCTCCATGCACACACATATATATGAGTATAAAAAAATAGATATACCTATATAGATATACATCTATATAGAACTATATATTTATTTATACCTTTATTACCAAACCAGGTCACAATTTCCTTAAATGCAGTACTTTTCTGTCATTATAATGGACCTACAAATGCCTACAAATCATTTCACATGTCTTATAGCATTAGTAATCCAATAATGGCTTACATGGGTAGGCACAAATAAGTGTTAAAGAACCATCAGGAAGACAACTGATTACTACAGGTCTCATGTATAGTTTATATGGTTTTTGCCTGCCTACCTCTTCCTTCCCATAACAACAAGGTCAAAAATATGTTTGGGCAAAAGGGTCATGAGCTGAACTACTGCCCTTGAAAATTTGTCCTACATCCTATTCTAGGATTTACATCCTTAACTAATTTCAAAGAGAGGAAATTAAATCACACCAAGCCCACTCCAAAGAAAACCAAACCCAAAGTGCTGCCTGAGCAGGCAAGCAAGAAGACAGGCTCCAGGAGAAGGATGGCTGTTAATGACAATAGAAAACTAGAGTAGAAATAAAGATTGATTCTCTGGTCAGAAGCCTGAAAATCTTAAAGAGAAAACAGCATGGGGCAGCTAGGTGGCACAGTCGATAGAGCACTGGCCTTGGAGTCAGGAGGACCTAAGTTCAAATCTGAGCTTGGACACTAAATAATTATCTAGCTGTGTGATCTTGGGCAAGTCACTTAACCCCATTGCCTTACAAACCCCCCCCCCACCAAAAAAGAAAATAGCATTATGTCTCTCTTTGTTCATACAACTTGAAAGCAAAATGAAGCCAAAATTTTATCCAAAATAGTCACATTTAAGTTATAATAACCTGCCAGTGTTGTCTCCAGCTCAGTAAAGGGTAAATTGGGCTCAATGTCAGATACTTTTAATGCAGGTAGACAGGTAGCATCTTGTGGTTTACTTTGTGAAGCCTGTAATTCTAAACCTAAAAGAGAAAAAGAAATGAATGATTTTTTATTTCAATTTTTAAAATGTACACAATCCTATTTACTGATTCTACAACTATGCAGATGCAATTCAACATTATAAAGCTTCATTTTTTAAGGTGATTCCCTTAAGAATGCTGTAGAATTTCTAAGTACTTTGATTAACATGCTTAAGAAATTATTTTCTCAAGTTTTCTAAATCATAAAATGCCCTACAATTAAAGTGAATAGTTTTTGATAAGCTAACAGTAGTAGCTATCTTGGATTCACAGAAACTGAGGGAGAAGGGGACCTCTGTGATCACCTTCTTTAACCCATGTCTGAACAGGATCCCATTAAGTAGTAAGTGATTACATAACTTCCATCTGAGTATCTAAAGATTGTGCCTCCATAACATCCTAAAGTAGTCCATTCTATTTTGACAGTCATAATTAGTAAGGAAGTCAAATATGCTTTTCTACAACACAGGGTCTAGGAAAATCACCTAATCTCTGACCCACAATGACAATCCTTCAAACATTAAAATATAGCTATTGTTTGCCACCAACTTTTCCAAATTAACCATGCCAGGTCATCTGCAGTTGATGAATATGTGGCATGGTTTTGAGTTCATTGCAATATTTGGCCCACCTGTCTTTAGAAATAGTTGTCAATATCCTTCACAAAATTTGGATTCAAGATGTGGTCTGATCAAAACATAGAGTAGGATTTTACAGCTTCCTTAATCTGTCCCTTTGTACTTTATTTTTTTAATTTTTTTTTTGTAAGGCAAATGGGGTTAAGTAGCTTGCCCAAGGCCACACAACTAGGTAATTATTATCTGAGGTCAGATTTGAACTCAGGTACTCTTGACTCCAGGGCCAGTGCTCTATCCACTGTGCCACCTAGCTGCCCCGCCCCTGTACTTTACAGGAGAAATGTGCCAAGGGACTGCCTCACCTAGTATTTTTTCTCTTATTCCTACATTCTACCTCTCTTTATTATCTTTAATTAAACCACATATTCTTCTGAATCTTCCCTTAACTAGGCGAAATGAACAAGCCTACTACTTGAACAGATAACACTTATATAGCACTTTCAACATGCCAGAAACTGTTAAGTATTTCACAATTATTTCACTTGATCCTGACAACAATTCTGGGAGACAGGTGTTATTCTTATTCCTGTTTTATAGATGAGACTTATAATTGCAGAATAAAGTTAACATAACCAAGAAAACAATTTATGTGATCAAAATAATAAGTTGAGAGGAAATAATACCAAAAGTCCTCAGAATTTTGTCCAAAATAGCAACCAATCACAATTTGAAATGCTTAAGGACGAAAGATACTTTTTTTAGCCTATGGCAGAGAGATTATCAATTGCATTCTTAGACAAGGCCAATGTTGACTTGTTATATGTACTTGTTATGTTGGGGGAGAGGGGAGAACTTGATTGTTAAAGATCTGGGGGTAAAATTGTATTTTGTTTAGTGGTATTAAGGATTTTAACTAAATGGCTACCTAAATAAATTTAGGTGTTTGTGTTGATCAAAATTAAGTTTTCAATTAAACTTTTTTTTACAAAAGATAAAAATTCTTAATAATTTTGTAATTTATGAAATTATTGGAAAATAAACATTATTGGAATGTTTCACCAACTCAAATGCAATCTGAATGCTGATTTAATATTAACAAAGTTAAAAAGAACTATGATAATGTATATAACATTGTGGGATTAGACCACTAACTGATATCAGTAATATTTCCCATGATTTCCCAAATAGTAAAAAAGTAGAAATAAAAAAAAATTAAGACACTGTTAGGTTGTAATCTTGACACTGTTGGAAATATCCACAGTGATGGGATAACAGACACATCAAGGATCATAATTATGTCAACCCTAGAAAATTGTTTTCTGACAAAGACATATTGACACATGCATATACGTACACACATGCACACACACATATGTGCGTGTGCGCAAGAATTCCCTTATAAAAGTAAAAGGTAGGAAAAGGCAAATGTTAAAAATTAAACAGTACATTTATTAGAAATGTCACTTCCAAGTTAAAAGATATAAAACTAATCTCTCCTCTCCTAAACTCACATTCCACCCACTTTTAATGGTGAAACTATTTCACTAATCTCCCTAGCTAAAAACTGCATAGTTTTATTTTTCCCTCCCCTTGATCCACCCCATACCAACTAAGTCCTATAATTCTTCTTTGCGATTTCTCACATGTTTTTGTATTGCTCAAAAAGCCTGACACCATAACTTATAATAATAGGTACCAGTAAATACATGATTGATTGGAATCTTCATTAACTTTGCCAGTATCACAGGTTCACATCAAAGAACGTTACAAGATCCTATTTAAAAAGGATGTCCTCTCCATTTAAGAACCCAAACAAAACTTCTAACCTTTTTCATATATGTGTCGCTTGTCTTCCATAGAGAGACAATCAATCTTTTCTTTTAATTTTTCTGATTCCATTTGTGCTTGTTTCTCATAATATTTTTCATCTGGATTCATAGATAAAGTCAACCTGTGTTGGTTATTCTATAATAAAAAAACCCAGCAAAATAAATCAAGACAATATTAAAAATTACCACACTGATTTTTTTTTTTCCCTTTGTGATCCAAAGTTATCACTGATACAGAAAATGCAAGCAGTATTCACAGGTCAACTCTCACCAAACAAAATAAAGAACTGTGCTTAATAATTTCAATAACTAAGAGAAAAAAGGTTTTTCCAAAATCATCCAGGTAATTGGTTTTAGTTCTATTTGCTTTACTAATAAAAATCTATTCTGTGCACAAACATATAGCTATTCAAATTACCTTTCTAATTACTTGTTTATCCTGAAATAAAAATTAAGTAGAACATGGACTAAAACCCAACCAAACATTTATTCACTCTAGGTAATTTTTTTTTTTTAGGTTTTTTGCTAGGCAATGGGGTTAAGTGGCTTGCCCAAGGCCACACAGCTAGGTAATTATTAAGTGTCTGAGGCCGGATTTGAACCCAGGTACTCCTGACTCCAGGGCCAGTGCTTTATCCACTGTGCCATCTAGCCGTCCTACTCTAGGTAATTAATAAAAAAAAAATTCACACATTTATTGCATTACTTAAAATGTAATGTAAAGCGGCTAGGTGGCGTAGTGGATAAAGCACTGGCCCTGGAGTCAGGAGTACCTGGGTTCAAATCCGGCCTCAGACACTTAATAATTACCTAGCTGTGTGGCCTTGGGCAAACCACTTAACCCTGTTTGCCTTGCAAAAACCTAAAAACAAAACAAAACAAAAAAAATGTAATGTAAAGGGAGCAGCTATATGGCACAGTAAATAGAGCACTGGCCCTGAAGTCAGGAGGACCTGCCTCAGACACTTAATAATTACCTAGCTCTGTGACCTTGGGCAAGTCACTTAACCCCACTGTCTTGCAAAAAAAAAAAGGTAGCACAAGTAGAAACTTTTGCAATTATTATTCAGCACATATACAAGTGAAGCAAAAAAAAAAAATCAACTATCCCAGAGAAAATGAATTTGCTGATGGTTGGGTGAAGAGGGAAGGAGGAAGGAAGATAGGAGAGTTTCTTATTACAAAGGGCTTTGTGAGAAGAGGTTCAGTCATTTTTAGTCAAGTGTGTTAAAATTTATTTTTTTTTGTTTTGGGTTTTACTGGTGAGGCAATTGGGGCTAAGTGACTTGTTTAGGGTCACATAGTAAGTGTTAAGTATCTGAGACTGGATTTGAACTTAGGTCCTGTCTCCAAAGCTGGTGCTCTATTCACTGAACCACCTAGTGCCGCTAAGCATGGTAAAATTAAAGTCAATTTTTGTGTTTAAACCAACAGTGAAAACTATACTTGCAATATGTGTCCTAAAACTTGACATAAAATGAAATATTTCGCTTAAGTAGAGACGCATTCCAATTTTTTCCTTCCTATTGGGAGGTATATAATGAGTACAAATGCTCACTTACTATATACTGAGGAAGCAGCATGATATGATCTAAGTCTAATGGATGCTTTTTCATCACATAGAATGGGATCCAGTCCTACATTATACATCATGCATGCACTAGTGTGTGACTATTAGCAGGCCACTTAATCTATGTCCCAGACATTTCTTTAAATTACAGCTGAATTGCTGACATTAAACAGTGGAGTACAATGATGAAATCTAGTCTAAAAGAAATCAGTTTACATGATAATACCAATAAGCCATGCATAACAGCTTTGATTCATCCCTCTAACCCATGATTTTCTCTATAAAAAATCCAAATTCTTCTCCTAGTTTTTCCTAGGTTATTGTGAATACATGAATACAATTTCTTCCTTCTTCTTACCTTAAAATATTGTTTGACTTTTTCTTGTAGAAATTTTGGATTTTCCTTCAGGCATTTCCTGAATCGAGTCACTTGACCTCCTAGATTTAAAAGCTCAATAGGATCCCCTTCATGATTCCAGCAGGAAGCTATATACTACAAGAGAGAATTTTCATTGGGCATACAATGTATATGTAGTTACCAAAAACGATCCTGCTAGAGTGTTGGAGTATGTCAGCATTACTCTTCCCTTTCAGATATGAGATCCAATAGGCAGGAGTTTGTGTATGAGAGACTGACAGCAAACGCCCAGTCTAAGTTGGGACAGTAACAGCCAGCTGTTTGCTTCTGTTCACATTTTCCACCAGGAACCAGAAATGCCGAAAAGCTCCCCAAGTTTGGTTTCAAGATGTCCTAGTATATTATGATCTATTATTTAGGGGCATTGGTTTGTATGTATTCAAAAGAAAAGGATGGCAAGTAGAAACGTACTGCAGGATAACTCCTTTTAGTAATATTTTAAATTCCATTCCTTAAGGGACAATAATTTCACTGATAAACCAATATAACAGTGAAGACTACAATCATTCCATGCCTGGCTTTTAAGTCCCAAAAGATCTTGTCCCTTGAAAGGTAACTTTTTGGTGATAAGCTTCTCTAATATGAGCAGGCTCCAAGGTTAAGAGATATAATCTGAACATGAAGCCTTTTCAGCTTGGTAACACTTAGTAAAGCTTCCACTCTAATAAATACTATTTTCATGCCATTACAATATGAAAATGATATATCTAGCTAGAGTGGTGTACACTAAAGCATTGCCTAAAAAATAGCAAACTTTACTTTTAAAAATCTAAGAAATGACATAAAAATCAATTGAAATGCCCATTTCCTGTATTAAATATAAAAATTTACTTCTTAGAAAAAAACATAAAAAGCACCTCAAAGAGCCACTTGTGATTATATAGGAGAATTTTTCCTGGAAATGGTTAAATAAGGAATGCAGGCAAAATACTTTAGTGTGGACAATGCAAGACAATACAAGGATAAGTAATTAAATATTTCTATAAATATTTGACACTTTGTTTTTATACTTTAGGTGAAAAGAAATTAAGTAATTACATACTGATGACAGGGCAAGTCCAAAACTAGTTGACTGGTGTTTCATTTGGATTTCAATTTTTTGAAGTAAAGCTTCAACTCGATTATCTTCAAACCCTTTCCTAAAAGATGAAAGCATAAGAAGAATAAATGAAGTCTTTAATAATTATAACAACAAATTAACTGCCAATATTATAATCAACCGAGTCATAATAATACGTAAGATGAACAAGGATGCATTAAATACCAGTTATGTACTAGATGAAGTAGAAGTGAAAAAAGAAAAAAAAAAGACCATTTTTTCATGAAAAACTAAATGGGATCAATGGTTAGAACTTTTTAAACTATGTACCTGCAGAATACTTGTTCAAAATTCTTAACAATTCATTCTTACTTACTCAATAATTTCATCAATCGTTTTATTAATAATCTCTTTGACCATTTCTATGTGTGTGTCAGAAATCCCCTGAAGGCCCACACTGAAGAAGGCCTCCCTTGTATGGCCATTATACCTGAAATACAAACATGGTGAAAATGTCAGAATTTGAACAGTTTTTATGAATGGTAACTTTCAGAACTGACATATTAATATTTTATATTAATATTTTTAAAAAACTACAAAAATTGCTCAAACCTTAAAACTTCTAAATACTTCATGGCTCAATTAAAGTGATAGTTTTTTAAATTTTATTATTTAAGGCAATGCTTCCTGCCATGGCGAAGAGGGAGGAAAAGGAGGGTGGTCAAAAAATATGTAACTCAAGACCTTGCAAAAGGGATGAATACTGAAAACTATTTTGCATGTAATTGGAAAATAAATAAATAAGCAAATAAATAAATAAGCAAAAAGCAACAACAAACGAAAGGGATGGCTTCAGTGAAACCTAGGAAAATGTGCATGCAAATACAGTGAAGCGAACAGAACAAGAACAATTAATATGATGATTATATTACAAAAATGATATTGTTGAAAGACTTAAGGACTTTGATCAATGCAATGGCCAACCTATACTTCCAGGGAACTGAGGATTAAGCATGCTACTCAACTCTAAAGAGAGCTGTAAGTGCCACGTATTCTTTGGACATGGCCAATGAAGGAATTTCTTTCTCATTTTTATTTATTTATTTATTTGTTTGTTTGTTTATTTGTTTATTTATTTATTTATTTTTGGCAAGTCGAACGGGGTTAAGTGGCTTGCCCAAGGCCACACAGCTAGGTAATTATTAAGTGTCTGAGACTGGATTTGAACCCAGGTACTCCTGACTCCAGGGCCAGTGCTTTATCCACTGCGCCATCTAGCTGCCCAGGAAGGAATTTCTTTAGCTTTATGCAAACACATACTTAAAAGGGTCTAATTTTTTTCATTTATTTCAAATGGGATGTAGAGGAGAGGAGAGGAAGAGAAAATTGATTTTTATTAATTAAAAAAAATAATACAATAGTATCACTCACCCAACGTCTGGAGAAAAGTCTGTGCCAAGACCAGACTCAATCAATGCTTTATAAAATGGAGAATTAGGTCCATCAATCAGTAGTGAGGACAAAAGACTCAGGGTGAAGGATTCAAATATATCTGTAATACTGAATTGATAAGAAAATTTAGCAATGAGCTACAATATTTATTCCTATGTAAAATGAGAGAGTTGGATGAGATAACCTTCTCAGCTCTAGATCCATGGTCCTGGGTTTTTTTTTTGTGACTTCCACCATTCATAAAATTTGCAAAATGGAGCACCAACTTCTATACAGGCCCAGTAAAATTATTTTCCCACCTTTCCTCTAGAACAAGCATTGTGCCTCTTCTTTCTGATGACCACTTTACAGATGTACTATGAAAGTGAAATTAATGTACATCTTTTTGACAGCATCAGCTATTTTCTAATTTTCTTGTTCTTAATCACCCTAAGTATAAGTTTCTAAAATATACTTTACTGTTAACATTGCTTTTTTCCACAAATTAAAATATGAAAAGTTCCTTAATGTTACATATTACAAATTAAAACTTAATTTGTAGGCAAAACCAAAATTCTTTATACATCTATTTTTCTTAAACTTTCTAAATTTCTAAAAAACACAACTTAGTACCTAGTATACTTACTCCGGCAAAAGGAAACTGACACCAATGGTTGTTTGTTTAGTTGGATCTGTTGCAAATTTATCTGGACCACAAGTCACATGGTATTCCCTCTGAAAATACAGTAATATTTTAAGAAATAAAAATTTAAATTAGAGTGGAAATGGGGAATGTCTGGTCTGTAAAATCATTTGTCTTATGCTATGCCATATACACTGCCATAGCAACTACAGGTGGCAATCTGACTTCAATAAATCTGGGAGCGTTTTAGGGGTGAGTTAAATGTTTCACCAAATAAAGCAAATTAATTTTTAAGCTGATAATTTTGTATGGTCTGTGAATGTTATAAAATATTCAAATGACCATTGGCAGAAAAAAGTTCTCTACCTCTACTTTAGAGTAACACAAGTAATAAATATCAATAAAATGCCTTTCAATAAAAGATACCCTTCTTTATGATTTCTTCTTAAATAATTTTTTGATTTTCTCTTTAGGATAATGTAACCTTAAAAAAAATACATGTGGCTTTTTTTTAACTCATCATAAAAATGAGAGGTTAATCTTAATCAGTATAGATAACTGAAGTGGCAATAATACATTATATATCAAATACTTACAGGTGTATCCCAAAGCTTCTGGGCTGGCACTGCAGTATTAGGTTCAGTTCTCTGAAATTTATTTAGAGCTTCTTCCTGAATTTGCCGCAAATGCTGTTCTAATGGTAGGTTACCATAAGTAAAGAACCTGAATATTTCAGAAAGAAGAGTTATTTAGACCACCTAGAGTTAAATAGTGA
Organism: Macrotis lagotis; assembly: GCF_037893015.1. NCBI lineage: Eukaryota > Metazoa > Chordata > Mammalia > Peramelemorphia > Peramelidae > Macrotis > Macrotis lagotis. The sequence continues at coordinate 78,735,386 of NC_133664.1, read as the reverse complement.
TTTGTTTTTGTTTTTTACAATTTGACATATAATTCATAGCTCTCAAATAAATATAAGGTTAAATTTAAAACTGGTAATATAATAAAAATCAATTTATGTACACACTTCAATACTTCGTAATTTCCATGATTATTTAATTCTGCTGGAAAATAGCTGTTACCCCCCACCCACCCAAGAAATCTAAACTCCAAATTGAAGGTCATTATTAACAATCCTGAATAGAAACCAGATTGCTTTCCATTAAACAAAAGTTTTTAAGTTCATAAGCTCCACATCAGGTGTGTGTGTGTGTGTGTGTGTGTGTGTGTGTGTGTAAATGTACACACATACACAAACACACAGAGTTCTCTTTGCCTTAGAATATTTACCATGGTCAAAGACTACACATACAGTAAAACAACTAAATAATCTTTACATTAAATTTATTTATTTAAATTATTTTTAAAAATTATCAACAGTGCTAAAACAGCTGTCATATCTAAATAGATCTTACATTGCCATTTAACATTAAAATCAAGAAACTTCTCAAAAACCACACTTTAGGTCCAAGATTCATTATTTTCAAGTTTCTTAGTATAAAAAAAAAGCATAAATAAGAATCTAGGCTCAGAATATACTAATGATCATCGAGCAGAAACTTATTAGTTAAGGTAATTCCCTCTGAAAAGTTTAAGAAAAATAGGAACATCCTTTTTTCACGTAGTGTTTTATTATGCACCCTATAAAAGACCAAAAGAAATAAAAAAAAAATAGGGCATCATTCATTTTTGTGTAATTCCATAAGAATGTGTTCTCTCACTAAATTGTAACTACATAAGCATCTATAAACTAAATTAAAAGAAAAAAAATAAAAAACAATAACAATTCCAAGAACTAAAGGATAGACTATTACCTAGCATTACTTGGATGGTAATGAGTAGCATGGAATTGTTTAAGTTGTTCCCATGAAAGATCCGGAATGCTTAATGGACTACCACCAGACACAACTGAGTAAGTGTGATCAGGAAGGAGTTGGTTTTGAAGAGACTGCGAGAATATCCTTTCATTGTCTGTCTTGAAATGAAAACATAAAAATTACAATTTAGCATAACAAACAAATAGTATGTCGTGGCATTTGTTAAAATAAAAATCTATTCTGAGTAAATATGTGTGTGTATATAGATTTATTTATATTTATGTATGTATATAAATAAAATATATAGCATACAGTTTCAGTGATCAGGCAAGAAAAATTAACTGAAATAGAAGCTAGAGAACAAGAGTAATAGACAAATAAAACACTCCTGCAAGATGGAGGTAAGACTATATCATTATAAGAAAGTAGATTTAAGAACCCATCAACTGGGGGCAGCTAGGTGGCACAGTGGATAGAAAACCAGCTCTGAAATCAGGAGGATCCGAGCTCAGACACTTAATAATTGCCTTGCTGTGTGACCCTGGCAAGTCGCTTAACCCCATTGCCTTAAATAAATAAAAAATATTAAAAAAAAAAGAATCCATCAACCACACCTGAAAAATGAAAAGCAAAAGATACCAATGACTCTAATCTAATGGCATTTTCTGAACCTCTAGGACAAATATAGGACATAGTTGACCACTTCCATTCTTAATACATTCCTCCCTTATCAGTTACTTCAGTTTTTAATTTTTTTTTTTTTTAGGTTTTTTGCAAGGCAAATGGGGTTAAGTGGCTTGCCCAAGGCCACACAGCTAGGTCATTGTTAAGTGTCTGAGACCAGATTTGAACCCAGGTACTCCTGACTCCAAGGCTGGTGCTTTATCCACTACACCACCTAGCCGCCCCTCAGTTACTTCAGTTTTATGTCTAATTCTTTTTACCTTGCCTTCAATCCATTTATCAATGGTTCCAGTCTTTTAGGTGCACTTTGGTTTAGCATAAAAAAAGAAATTAAAAGAACCTCCATACAACAGACAATGCACTAATAGTATTTGTTGATTGAAAAAAAATTTGATAAAAAGAATGATAAATTCTGTAACCCTTTTAAAATGTCATCAATTTTAAAAGCAACTACTACATATATTTGAAAGAAGTCAAGCTGCCTATTTTGAGATCTTGCCAGCTCCTCAAATCCAGGTCCCAGTCTAATTCTTCATCATCATCATTCTCCTCAAAGCCTCACTTCCTTCTGATTTCCCTATTACTCATAACAGCATCATCACTCTCCTAGTCACACCAGCTTGACATCTCACATTGATTTTTGTGTGTCGTCTGTCTCTCCTTGTCATACTTACAATAAGTTGGGAAGGTCTAAGAGTCCTCCACAATGTGATATCACTATCCCCTTTTCTATTCTCATGACTACTAACAAAGTTAATAACTTCACTGCTTACCCTAGGGCACAAGCATCCTATCTGATACTACTTTCCCCCAACTCTCCCTCTACATAGCATACTGGAAGAATCATTGATAAAGCACTGAGCTTGCTTAGCATTAGCCTTGCTGCTTACTATCAACATGACCTTAATTAAGTTTCTCAATCTCTCTTGGCTTAGAATAAATGATTTCTAAGACCTTTTCCAATTCTAAACCCAATGGTACTATATGGATACTCTCAGAGTATAGATTTGAGCTGACTGATCTCTACTGATCAAAAAATTCAGTTGCTTCCCAATTCCTTTCTTAAAAAGTCCATATTCTTTTGGTCTCTTTTATGTCCCTCTAAGATTCCTTTCCAACATTAGCTCATGAGGCCTCTCTCCACATACTTTATACTATAATCAAAAAAAAACCTATTAATTATTCCCAAATCTCTTACAACTGTACCTTCATTCATATCACTCTCTAGTCTTCGAATGTTCTCTTCCACCTATTATGGCTCTGTATATCTTTCATGTAATCTCCACTGATCCCCATAGCCAAAAGTGTTTTCTTTCTTCTTTGTTTTTTCAAGAGGGGAAAAAATAAAACTTGCCATAAGCAATGTAATGTTTCTACTGCACCATATTTTCACCACCTATTAATGTATAAAGTTATTTAAGGAGAAGATCTTCAACAGAAAAAAAAGAATAAAAACTAGGCAATAATTTTCATATCAGAACCAAATACATCTGTCTTATTCAAATAGCTAGGGCAACCCTTTTAATATAAATTATAAAGGAAAAACTTACAAATGCTCCTTTCATTTCATTAAAAACAACTCCTTTAAAGACAAGGCGTGATTGGGGGTCACTTGGATTTTCATGTTCTAGTCTCCAGCCTTCTTGCCTAAATGATAAATAGTTATAAGATCACTAATTTCAACAGGTACCATTTATAACCAATATGGTCAAGTACTACATACCAGAAGTCCAGTTCCCTCAAACATGGAAAGAAGACTGCATCCAGATATACTGAGAGAAGATTCTGAAAATCCTTAGAATTTTGTGTTGAAAATGGATATAATGTGTAATCACTAGCTGGGTACAAATGAAAAAGAAAGATTTTTTTTTTGTTACAACAAAAATCCCTACAAAAATTATAAGTTTTCAATTTCAATTTTTCCTTTAGGTCTACCACTTAACTAAGAATTCAATTTTACATTTTCAATTTTATAATTAAGAAATGCTTAAGTCGAAGTGATGCTGCTCTGCTATATAAAGGAGAGTCCAATGTTTTTAGTTCTATCTCTGCTATATATACCTCAAATTTCTTTGGAGAAATTGTGAGGTACTATCCAGGATCACATGGTTCTTTGATAAAAGTCCATTTGGTGGTCAACTCACAGCATTCCTATCTTTTCTTTTGTCTTTCCTGAATGACAAAAATAAGTGATATGGCTCTAATAAAACTATTTAATATTCTAATAGTAAAGTCAAAGTTGAGGGGGGAAAAAGATATTACTGAAAAAATATTTTAGTTTGCCTTTTTTAATTCATTAGAAAAAATATCTTTAAACATTTTGAATTTTAAGTTGTTTATTAAAAATAAAATATTTTCAAATTTCCTAGTGAAAGTCATGGCTAAGTCTCTGGGACTTTGAAACCTTGGTTCCATAATTCCATCATAGGCATTAATATCTATTTTGTTTTGTTTTTTAGGTTTTTGCAAGGCAAACAGGGTTAAGTGGCTTGCCCAAGGCCACACAGCTAGGTTATTATTAAGTGTCTGAGACCGGATTTGAACCCAGGTACTCCTGACTCCAAGGCCGGTGCTTTATCCACTATGCCACCTAGCTGCCCCGAGGCATTAATATCTAATGACTATAATAAGACTGAATCTACAAACGACCTCCCATTACCCCAGCATTCCAAGCTCATTAAAACCTTTTATATCCACCTAATTATAAACTTCTAATAGTGAAGGTAAGAGCTTAGAAGAGAAGAACCAACTTCTATGGGTTTATCTTCAAAGTCAATTCCATTTCAGCAATTGAAAAAAATGTGATAATCTCAAAAGATATATTGCACTCACCAGTAAATGCATTCATAAAAGTGGCTAATGATCTGTTTAGCATTTTGAAGAAAGGATCTCTGCAGGGATACTTCTTAGAGCCACAAAGAACAGTATGCTCAAGAACATGTGGAACACCTGAACTATCCATTGGAGTAGTACGGAACTGCACACTAAGAGGGACAACCCCCCCCCCAAAAAAAAACTTTAATATATTTCCTCAAATTATAGTAAAAATTTTAAAGTAATTCAAAAGAAATTTATCTTATTATTTTTTCATCATTCAGTCCAATTGATTTCAAACAGCACATATTTCTTGAACACTATATAAAAAAAGCAACATACTAACTATTAAGGGAAACACAAAGATAAATAAAGAACTGTTTTGACTTTCAGGGAGCTTATAATCTAATGGAAAAGCATTTTATTTATGGAACATGATAGCTAATAAGGAAATTTTTAAAAATATATTAAATTTTCTACAAATGAAGTTACTGTTTCAAGGGGAAAAACATCTCAAGAACACACACTTATATACATATACAAACACACATGCTGACATTTTACAGCTTACCTAAATAAATTATTGGCATCCTCTCTAGCTACATGGAAATATTTAGCACCTGTGCTGTCATGACTGAGCTTCATGGCAACTAAGAACAGATCAGGAATAGGTGTTATCTGCATTAAAAAGAAATATATAATTAACATTTTAATTATAACACCTAACAAAGTTCAAATATGATTTTTTAAAACTGAAGCAAGTAATAGTTTAAGCTATTTTATATTAGATAATACTGTGGAACTAACTTAAAAATAATGATTTTCCATGACTAAAAGATCTGTTACACTATCCCAGTATAATTTGTATCTATTAATTTCTCTGTGGTTTCAAAATTCTAAAGGTATGAAAACACTACGAAAAATGTACCTATATTTAAGCAGCTTGGATATTTAATATCTTTCATGAGTTATTACTTTTACTTTTTCAAATTAAAATTTGTTTTAAATTTTATTTTCCTAAAATTTAACACTATCCAGACAAAAATTTAAAATACCCTCAAGAAACAAGTTGCATCAAATTGACATAGTATATTTTATTTGATTCATAGAAAAAAAGAGAAAGGATGAAAATTTTTATTTCACAGTAAAAGTTTTTGCATCAATTGATGTCTTAATCTGCTAAAGAGTATGTAGGAAAGCAATACCAAGTAGAGTAAATTGAGGTTGTCAGTACTATATTTGGAGAAGGGAAAAGACCTATCATCTTATTCACAAATTGCAATTATATTATTAATTCTACTATACTTAAACAATATATGTCACAGAAATATCAAAACAAAGAGCATACCTGATCTATGGTGAATCCATGGATTTTGTCACCTACTTTATACTCTAAAGCTCGATCACAAGCTCCACTACTCCTCCACCTCCATGGCTTGTAATTTACAAATCTATATATAAGAAACATAAAATCAAATAAAATTAAGTTGTTTTGAAGAAAAGTTATATAGGTATAACAAGTTTCAATGATTGTGAATAGTTTAGTCAAAGAGTTAACAAAGGTGCTAATTTAAATTGATCCCCTTATTCACAAATCTAGAAATTCTATCTTCTATTAAAGTTTTTCTATGTTGAGTCTTATTTTTTCCCATCATATTTTCATAATGGTTGTATAAAAGTCCTTATCAGTTAAAATTTTAATACATTAAAACATTTAAAGCACTTTAAAAAAATTAAACTTTTTTTTAGTTTTTTTTGCAAGGCAATGGGGTTAAGTGGCTTGTCCAAGGTCACCCAGCTAGGTAATTATTGTCTGAGGTCACATTTGAACTAAGGTCCTCCTGACTCCAGGGCTGGTGCTTTATCCACTGCACCACCTAGCGACCCCACCCCCCAAACTAAACATTTTAAAACATTAAAAAAAAGTACTGAAAAATCTTTAATCCCTTTGAATGCAACTTCTGAAAATAATACATATTTAATTTTATAAAAGGAAAATTTTTTCCAAGGTTTCATTTAACTAATGTTCTCCTCATCTCTTTGTAGCATAATAATTTTTTCACATAATTCAATTCCCAACTAGCATCTGGAAACTTAAAGTTTCAAAATGAGTCAAACTAAATCTCCAATTTATGACTTTGGATATGTTAACAAAACACACTACGATCAACTTTGTACCAGATTAGCAAATTTTAGAATCATGGGGCTTGAAAGGGCTTTGGAGTAGTCAATTAGATACAAAGAGACCATTTACTACAAAAAAAGGTAACATACGTAATAAAACGGCCTCCTAGAAGATGTTATTCTACCAATGAAGAGAAGTGAGGATAAATGGGAGAGGATATATTAAACAGCTGCATAATATATTATGAAGGTGGCTAAAGGTGATCAAAATCCATGCAGTAATATTCCTAGTGGATTAAAGAAAGCTACAAAGGTTCTTCTTTAAGGATGATATTCTACAGATTTATGACTGGTTATATGAGAATTAGGGTAAATTAAAGAAAGATGGACAGGCAGAAATACAATAATTAAAAAAACTAAAAGCTATTGCCAAGAAAGAGAGCAGATATAAACCCAAGGATTACAAGAGCCTGTGTGAAGTTAATTTTTGCTCCAAAACAAGGACTGAAGACAAGCTGATAACATGTTAATGATGACATCTTGCATAAGCAACTAAGACAAAGTATGGAACTAAAAACTCATCAGCAACAATTGGGGAGACTTAGAAATAGCCACCCTTGCCAGCATCACTAGGACAGTGGGATGTGGCTAAATCAAAAGACCACCCTAAGTTCAAATTGTAGAACGATAATCAGAGTGGCTCACTCCATTCACAAAAAAGAATCCCCACTCTAATATACCCAACTAGAAGGGGATTCATGTCCTTTTTGAAGATCTCCATGTAGGGGAAAGTTACTTTTCTAGGAAGTTCATTACATTCGCAGACACCTTTAGTTATGAGGGAGTTTTTCCTGACATCAATCTAAATTTGTCTCTTTAACTTATATCATGGTTCTTGGTTCTCCCCTCTGGGGCCCAAGTGAAGCCGTCTAATCTTCACTCTATATGACAATCCTTCAAATACATGAAGACAGCCATTTCATTCTCCAATGTTCATATCATGTGAATTAAAGGTCCATCAAACTAACTACCATCTCCAGATTCCTGGGAACTTTGCCTTTCAATACATCAAAGTTTGTCCTTTTTTTGTGCATGTGTTTTTGTCTGCCTCAACAAAGGGCTGCCTCTCACTGAAAAGATCTTTTAAAGAATTATTGCTTCACCATGTCTCCCTCATCTTAAACTTGTGAAACTGATTTTGAACCCAAGTACAAGATTTTTGTATTCATTATGCCTACCAAATTTCATCTCATTTAATAATGCTCTAGCCTGGCAAGATCATTTTGGATCCTTTGTAATTACTTTAGTAATCCTCTACACTTCAGTTTCATCTATAAATGTAATGGGCATGACATTTATGTATCAAGACTTAAATAGTAGAGGGCTACACACAGATCCCATGTTGAAGTTATGAGAAGCTATCCCATGTTGAAAATGAACCATTAGGAATTATGTTTATCCAACCATTTCTGAATCCAATCAATCAGGGATAGATTCTTCAGAAGCCAATGAATAATGAATAAAGGGTAGGCCATCAAAGCAGACTGAAAAGGGGAAGGGAGATAGAAATATCAGGAGAGAGCAATACTGGAAAATCCAAAAAAAAAGAGTGTTTCAATGAAGAAAGAGTACAAAAAAAAGGTGTCAAATGCTACAGAAAGATAAATTAGGATTAAGAAGAAAAGTCTTTACTAGAAGAAAAGTCATAGAAATTTGATCATCAGTAATCTAGGAAAACACACTTTCAAAGGAGTGATAAGGTTGAAAGTCAAACTGATGTTAATTAGAGATGAGAAAATAGAGACAAGGAGTGGGAATAGTTTTCATTTTTTCTTTGGAGTTTAGCTGTCAAAGAATGTGAAAAACCTGAGTGGAACAAGTGGTTAAAGTGAAGTTTCTTTGAGAATAGGGGAACTCTAGGCAATTAGTGCATAGGAAAAGGTTGAAAATTAAAGAGAGGAGGCAAACATGAAAGAAAAAGCTTGAGAAGCAGATAGACGGGGATAAGATCAAAAGCACTGGGATAGAAAAGGACCACCTCTTCCTCCAAGACTGGGGGTGTTTTAAAAGAAAAGTTAGAAGAAAGTGGCCCCCTTTCTGAACTTCCTCAGTGATAAAGTTGTCTAACTTACATTCATTATACTTTCTATGGAAAAATAATAGGAACTGGAGCTGCAAATAGACTTAGAATCATTTAGTTCAAGAGTTCTTAACTTTCTTTTGCTTCATGGACCCCTCTGACAGTCCTGGTAAAGTCTAGCTCAATCCTTTTACAGAATAATGTGGTTAAAAATGAAACCAAATATATCAAATTACAATCCTCAAAATATTTCTAACCAAGTTCATGGACTCCAGTGAAAGCTATGCAGACTCCAGGACTCCATGGATCCTAGGGTTAAGAACTGCCCTCTAATTTTATAGATGAGGTCCAGAGAGATTAAGAAGATTCAATAATCGAATTCCAAGCCCCATCCTCTGAATGTTCAAATGTCTTAGAAATTCTGTGTAACACAAAGAATTTTCCTCATATCTTCCTTATAATAAATTTTAGAAAGAACAGAATTAAGTTAGTCATTTAGGCTCTTTGGTGTCCTCTTCTCACCCTGGAAGGGGAAGGTTATTTAAGAACTCTGCGCTCTATAAAGATCATTATTTGCCTAATAGGATCAAACATATCATTAATACTTATGAAATAGCGGCATCCTTTATTACTGCTTCATTGTAATCTACATTAATAACAAGGCCTGACCCAACAGCCAGGAATCATGAGGAAGAGGAGATGACCACCAACTGGAGTTCATGTTTCCCTTGGTGGAGCTGGAGGTGATGGTGGCAAATTTGACCTCAGACATTTAATACTGACCTAGCTGGGTGGCCTTGGGCGAGCCACTTAACCCTATTGCCCTGCAAAAACCTAAAAATAAAATAAAATAAATCCGGTCTCAGACTCTTAATAATGACCTAGCTGGGTGGCCTTGGGCGAGCCACTTAACCCTATTGCCCTGCAAAAATCTAAAAATAGAATAAAATAAATCCGGTCTCAGACACTTAATAATGACCTAGCTGGGTGGCCTTGGGCGAGCCACTTAACCCTATTGCCCTGCAAAAACCTAAAAAAAAACGAGGGGCAGCTGTGGCTAGAGCACCGGCCCTGGAATCAGGAGGACCCGAGTTCAAATCCGACCTCAGACACTTAACAATGACCTAGCTGGGTGGCCTTGGGCGAGCCGCTTAACCCCATTGCCTCGCAAAAAGAAAAAAACCTAAAAAAATGGGAATCATAACTGCTCCTATGGGGTGACACTGGAAGAGAGCCGGATGGCCGGCCCGGCCCAACCCCTTCTCTGGGCAGATGGGTAAACCGAGGCACAGGGCCGCTGGCACGCAGGGCCCCTGCAGGGGGCCGGCGCAGCGGCATCCCGGAGGCCCCGGGTTCTGCGGGGCCGCGGCGGCTCCGGACCCCGAGGCCCGGCCCCGGGCCGCGCGGCTGCTCCCCCCACTCGCCCCCAGCCAGGCCGGGCGGCGCGCTCACCGGCGGCCCAGGTCCAGCAGCTTCCAGCGGCTCCACATGGCTGCGCGCGCCGGAAAGACGTCGAGGTCGGCGGGGAAGAGCCGGGAAGAGCGGGCCAGTCCACGTCCGGCCGGCCCCGCCGCGTCGCAGCGGCTCCCGCCCCCTCCCGGGGGCTGATATGGGATGCTCCGCCGCCCACCCGGCTTCCCATTGGTCAGGCGGCTGCTGCCGAGGCACCCGATTTGACGTTGAAGACGAGGGGGCGGAGACGGCCCGGCCGGAGCGGGACCGAGACCCCCCCAGGGGGGTGGCCCGCCGCAGGGCCCGCCCACCCCGGCCGGGATAGGGCCTTGGCGTCACCCGGCCCCCATGTGGCCGAGGCTCGGAGGCGGAAGCGGCCCCGCCCTCTACCTCCAGAGCTCCGCCGCTCAGGCGTGGGGGAGGGGACGGGCTGACGTCAGAGCCGGGGGAGAGGCCGAGCGCCTCGGTTCCCCACCTCTGTCTCGGAGGGCGCCAATGAAAGCGCAGAGAAGAGGATCAAATGAAGACACGTATGAGGCACTCGGCACATCCAAAATATTTTATGATTTATAGTTTATAGTTAACACAAATATATAAAATATATAGAAATATAGAAATATAGAAAATATATAAATATATATTATATATAAATATATAATACATATAATATATATTTAAATATATAATATATAAAATATATAAACACATAACTATATAAGATATATAAATATTTATATAAAATATATAAATATGTCAAATATATAAATATATAATATATAAAATATATGTATATATAATATGTAAAATACAGTTAACACAAATATATAAAATATTAAATTAATTAAAATTAAATTAAATTAATTAAATTAAATTAATATATTAGCAACCACACCCAAGAATGGTCCAAATTGCTTAAAATAAGAGATGCAAAACAAAACAATCCTGAGGCTGCCCCTCCAAGACAGTAAATTGACAAAGATGACAAAATAATATGTGGTTGTTAAGTCAGGGTTGTCTCTGCAAAGATCCAGGAGTGATGTGCCATTTCCTTCTCAAGCTCATTTTACAGAAGAAGAAACCGAGGCAAATAGGCTTAGCTGACCTTCCCAGGGCCACACAGGTCCTCAGTGTCTAAGGTCACTTTTGAAATCAGGTCTTCCCAACTCCGTGTCCAGGGCTTTCTCCTCCCCAGCTTCAGTGTTAGAGAAGTTATGAAAAGGAAGGCGCATCAGCTCCTTGTTGGTGGGGCTATAGATTGGTACAACCATAACAGAAAGCAGTTTGTTTATAATTCTGCAAAGAAAGTAATTAAAGATGCCCTTTTGACTGAGATTCACTGCTTGGACATACACATATGTATACATAAATATATAAATTATAGATATAAATTACATTTATATTATATATACATATATGTGCCTTTATATACATGTATTTGTGTGTATATAGGATGGATATAGATCTAGATTACATGGATATCCTCACTCATATGTGTGCATACTTGCATAAATATGTGAGTAGATATATCCACAGTTACATGGATGTGTATGCATACTTCCATCCCAAGGAAGTCAAGGCCAAAAATAAAAGTCCTATATTTTTGAATGGCAATGAAACAGACAAATGCTCTCAATTAGAGAAAGAATAATGGAATGTGCTATATACATAGATGTAAAAAAATTTCATTTTGCGATAAGAATCAATATGCTGATTATAGAGAATGGGAAGACATGAAATAATACAAAATGTTATAAGTGGAACTAGAAAATTATATATATATAAATATATATATATATATATTTAGAACAATGTAAATGGAAGAGTAACAAAAAATGAAACTGAATATTGTGAAGTTATAATAACCAAGATTGGTCCCATATGTAAATGTACCTGTCTTCTTTAAAGAGGTAGGAAACTATGGGGTATAGAAAGATTATATATACCATCAGAGCTTTTTTAAGGAATATATTGGGAAATAGAAGACATAAAGACAAAAGATAAAAATACATTTTTGAGAAACAGTTTAAATTTTGAATGAATGCATTCCCCTGGCTTCTCTTTTGTCTTTTTAAGTATTTTATGTTGTTTCTATATTTATGTCTAAAGACCTTTTGTTATCTGGGTCACATTTTGTGAAAAGTAAATGAAGATATAGAGTAAAATGTAGTATTCAATTTACCAAACTGAAAAAACTGATAAACTAATATAAGGATTTTCTTTGATTTATTGAAATGTCCACTGTATATCCTTTTTTATTTTTTATCAGGACTTAGCCAGTTTGGAGGTTTACAACTTTAAATATTTCTCAAAAGATTATTTTAATCTTATCATTTAATTTATTATTTTAAATTTTAATAAATTATTTAGCAAATATTTTCATCCATTCATTTCATCATTTAACTCCACTATTCTTTTATGTTGAAGAATAAATTATAATAATTTCTACCAGAAATTAAAATGATAACAATTAACGACCACAACACATTACCCTTCCTTCATCCCCTAGCTTTAAGAATTTTTCTCTGCATGTCCTCTTTGACTGGAATCTCTCCCTACTCTTCTCTGCCTCCTTTCTGACTTCTTTCAGGTGTCAGCTAAGTTCCCTTTCCTGGTCCTTCTGAGAGTGATTTTCTATCTCCAACTTATCCTTTGTGTCTTATTTACACATAGTTATTTACATATTGTTTCATTCATTAGTCTGTGACCTCTTTGAATATGTTTTTTGTTTTGTTTTTCATTTCTTTATATCCTTAGTGCTTAGCATGGTGGCTTATACGTAGAAGGTGCTTCATAAATACTTGTTGACTTACCAGAGATCAAAAGAACCTAAAAAATGACAGTGAACATCTGACTTACCAACAGAGAGCAAAATTTGTCTAAGGCAGCACCTGATTAAAATATAAACTCATTTCTAAAGTAATTTTAAGAAGGATGATGGACAAATATGAGCAGTCTTCACACAAAACAGAGAGAAGCAATGAAGGTTAAAAGCAGTTTAAAGATAGCCTGACAATCTGTCCAAATATATAGTCATTCCAAGGGCATTTCAAGGACAAAAATGGAAAGAGAATTGCAAACAGCAGAAAAATAGAAGAAAAACATTTCAATAAACTGAAATGGACATTTTTTTCTATAAAGGCTGGTGGAAACACCACATTTAGACCTTAACCTTCTAATCTTTGTTTTTCACAGAGGGGTGGTTAAATTATTTAGCCTCCCTGTCTTGTTTTGCTCATCTGTATAATAGGAATAATAATACTGTTAAAGTTGTTTTGAAGATCAAATGATTATACTTGTAAAGCGCTCTACAAACCTTAAATATTAAGGAGCTATATAAAGGCTAGGAATTACTATTAAGAACAAAGACAAGAACAGTTCCAAAATTGAACCAAATACATAAAGAGGAAAAATCCATGCTAGAGGTGATAGAATTATGAAAGTACTGAAGGATTAATGAGTATCTGAAGGTGGGAAAGAGCAAAAACAGAGGTGAAAAAATCTTGGAATTTATTAATACTGAAAAAGTTAAAGAACATTAACAACTACCAAACTAAATATTTCTTCTTACATTTATACAAAATATTTATGATAATTATTCTTAAAGAAATAGAGGACATCTTAGATAAGGGCATTAATAAGGAGAAAGAAATATAACTCCAAGCAATATTCAATACTGGGTCACATCTTTACCATTTCATAATTCATTGAAAGATATGGAGACTATAGAATACCATTTTGATTACCAAATGAACAAAAACTGTATTTACATCAAACCAAACAATACTTGACAGTCTCTTTTATAACAAGATATCTGATTCATACATCAAAATCATTACAGATTCCTTAGAAGATAGTACAGCAGAAATAGTCTTGCTGAATGACCCTCAACTTGAAAATAAATAATAGGAGGGACATAAAACAATATTTCTCTGTGATAAAGGGGATCCTATGAGGAGTGCCAGTCAAAGAAGGATTACATCAAACCCCAAAACATTGCTTAGCCTATTGGAAGAGTCAGTAATCATTCCAAAGAATTTGTCTTCTCCTGCCAACCAGGAAAGACTAAGTGGAAGAAAACAATGTCCCTTGCCCAGATTTCCCATACATTTGAGTGGGCATCCTATAGAATTTGTCTAACAGTGTATATATTTGGGGTAGTCAGTGTATGTTTGGGGTCCAGAGTCGAAAAGAAGAAGGAAAGTGGATAGGATTTCTTTAAGAATATTACAAAGTTCTTTTACAGACCCCACACTTCTCATACAAACTTATTACTTGTGTTGCTATATGACATCAAGATGAACATTACTGGCTCAGACAGAATTTAAATGAGTTGCCCGCAGAGGTAAACAATGATGCATTCAAGTTATAACATGTAACACCAAAGAAGAGACATCATCAAAGACATGAAAAGAAAGCGTGGAAGGATTATAATTTACATTTGTGAGACTGGTAAAATCATTTATGTCAACAAATTAATCAACAAAGATTTCTTAAAGACCTACACTATGCTTGGCATTGAAAAGAGACAAACATGGAGTAGTCTCTGTCCTCTAGGATCTGATATTGTAGGGAGGAGAAATGTGAGAAGTAGAGACAACATATACATGTGAAAATGTTTGTACAATAGATAGTTTTGATGAAGGAACAGTAGCTGGGAGGATCATGAAAATCTTTGTGTAGAAGGTGATCTTTTTTTTGAAGGAAATCAGGAATTCTAAGAAGCAAAAAATGAGGAAGAAGTACCTTTCAGGCATTAAGACAGCCTGTATAAAGGTTCAGACAAAACTTCTCAGAGTTCTTAGGTTTCTGATTTTCAAATATTATGGTATGAATTTGTTTCCAAGTGTTACATATCTGGAGTAAATCTTGGAGTGGGGGTGGGAAAGGCAAAATCAGGACCATAAATGGCAGGACTGTGTTCAGTGAACCAGCTCCCCTGAAACCTCCAAAAATATAGTAAAAATGTAGAAAATTCAGGACAGAAAGGCTTCCTTGTCTGAGAGATATCGATGCAACTCAAAATTCAAAGGGAAAAAAATAGGGTAAAAATTGGGGCACACTAGTATAAATATTTATGTATTCACATTAAATTATAAACATTAGTGAAGCATCACAACATCCCTTTGATGACTAGGTATTATTATCTCTATTATATGTATGGAAGGAACTGAAACACATAGAAATTTAGGTCAAGTATTTTGATCTCTTTGGGAAAAGAGTTCTATATGAATCCAGTAATTATTATTTATTGGTATGTTCCCACAGAATGGGTCATTTGTGGAACTCATGTTTGAGGAGAGAAAAAAGAAACAGTGCTAATGAGAGGCTATGATATACTATTTTTGATTAAAAACCCAGGGAAAGAACTTTTTTGCAAAGTTTAATCATCTTGAATTGTATCGATTCTAACGTTTGAACATATGGAAAAGGAAAATTGTAGTTTCTGCTTGTGTCTATCCAATAGAAAACATCACAACAATTCATGGTTTTCAAAAGATTAATAAGATCAGGATTAGAGATAGGTAAAGGCTGAAGTATGGAAGGCTCATTATGGGACAAATACAATAATTCAAATAAAAAAATGATAAATAACTGCACCTTCTTGCCTGTGATAATGAAGGAAGAGATGAATCCTAAAGTTATTTTGAGGGAAAAATCATCAGAATTTTATGACTGGCTGAATATGGTGTTTGAAAGTTAAGTAAGAATCAAAGATGATTCCAAGGGTTTAAGCTAGGCAATGGAAAATCAATTTTTTTTTTTTAGGTTTTTGCAAGGCAAATGGGGTTAAGTGGCTTGCCCAAGGCCACACAGCTAGGTTATTATTAAGTGACTGAGGCCACATTTGAACTCGGGTATTCGTGACTCCAGGGCCAGTGCTCTATCCACTGCTCCACCTAGCTGCCCCCTCATTTCATTTTAAATCCTAAAACTAAGACATTTGGAACCTTTGTATATGGGAATGTAACCTTTCCTCCACTCCACACACACACACACACACACACATATATAATAAATATGAGGTACTAAGGGGTTTGGGAGAGATGTGGAAAGGCCTCATGTAGGAAATGGCATTAATATTGAGTTCTGAAAGAAATTAAGGATTCTTTGAGACAGAGTTAAGAAGGGAGTCCATTCCAGTCACGATCGTCAACATATTCTAAATCACCAGATATTGAATATTTTTGTAGATATAGGAAAAGAAGGAAGTAAAGTGGATCCATTTGACTTTATATCTATTTAAGTGAATGTGATGGCAGGAGTATGTGAAGGGGGATATCTTGTAGGCAGCTAAGCAGTCTTGTTTGGATATGTAGGCATCAACATAAAAATTATAGTAAAGCTATAGATTAGGATAATACTTTGAAGGAATGAGCATGAAGGAAGAAGAGTAGAGCAGAGGGCTAAGAACTGGAGTTTGTAAGACTTCTCCAGTTAGGAATCAAGAAGATGAATATATAACAGCAGAAGAGAAAGTCAGGAGAGGATGGTATCATGAAAGCAAAAGAATTTCAGAGGAAGTCTAACTGCATACAATTCTGTCCTTCATATCTGTCAAGTAGAATGAGAACTGAAAAGTGGACATTGCTTTTGAACTGAAAGCAGTTCATTGGTAATCTCAGGAAGAAGTCCCAGTGAAGGATATAGATGTGACACAAAAGGCATTGCCAGCAATTATAAAAGAACTGACCAGAGGGAGCAAGTAGTAGTCACTTATTCCACAAGTATAAGGAAGGAATGAGAGAAAAAGGTATTGGAAAAGGCAACATGGAAGGTTTAAGGTTTTCTTTTTTTTCAGTTTAAGGAAGACATATTTGTTTGAAGGGAGAACAGAAAGAGTTAGGAAACATATTAGAACATGCTAAAGTAGTAAGAAGACAAAGAAACAAGTTCTAACTCAATCTCCTTAATAATTTAGAAATGCCTTCCAACCCTCTTTCTGTCCCACCAAAATTTATTTCTAGCTATATATGCATGCATATGCTTATATGTACATACATATAAGAATAGAGGATTTTGATATGCAAAATTGTTTGATCATTTAAACCTCAATTACATATCACTCCATTTTGCTTTCTCTTTACTGTAGTTAAAGAAAATGCTTCCATATTGGCTTCATTGTACATATTAAAAGAAAAGAAAGAAAAGAAATATAAGAAAGGGAAAACTTTCCAAAAGGTACATGAAAAAATCAAAATGCATTTATTAAACTCCTATTAGATCCCAGATACTATGCTATTCCCTACTCTCAAGGAACTTCTATTTAGGCATTGTTGGTTGGTTGGTTGGTTGGTGTCTTTCATTCTTGAGGAAGACCAAAATGGCATCATTATATTGGAGTCAAGGCCAGTGTCTCTGACTGTGACTTATCGGACCACAGGCTGATCACAAGGCTCTACCACAAATTGGGCACCTATAGTCTGCATGAGTATTTGGAATGGAGCTGTCTCTAAATTTGCACATCTCACTTTTTTGGGGGGGGGAATACTGTAATTCTACTTTGCTTATAGAGTATAGCACCTTCTTAGATGTGGGCATACTCTGCTAGGCAGTCTTTTGCCAGTGTCTCCCATGTCACTCAATTGATTCCAAAGTTCCTCAGAGGGACCTTGAGAATGTCCTTGTATTGCTTCTTCTGACCTCCATGTGATCATTTGCCTTGTGTGAATTCTCCATAATATAATCTTTTTGGCAAATGTTCATCTGGTATTCAAACAACATGGTCAACGCATTGGAGTTGTGTTCTCTGTAATAGAATTTTGGCAGTTTAACTAGAGAAGGGACCTCAGTGTCCAGTACCTTGAGTTGCCATGTAATCTTCAGAATCTCTCTAAGATAATTCAAATGGAAGTGATTCAGTTTCCTGGCATGGTGATGGTAAACTCTACAAGTTTCATAGGCAAACAACAGTGAGGTCAGCACAGTGCTCTGTGGACCTTCAGTTTGATAGACCACCTAAAACCTCTTCTCTTCCACACTTTGTTTTGGAGTCCCCCAAACATTGAAGCAGCTCTGGAAATGTGTACATTGACCTCAACATATATTTATACATCCCTGGAAAGTATATACCAAGGTTAGTGAACTCATCCACAGTATTCAAATGGTGCAGCCAATGGTTCCATATATGAATGATGGCATACTTGATTCTAGTTAATGAATGATGCTTAGTGCTTCCCCAGTCATCAGTGGAGCCGTGCTTGTTCCTGTGCTTTTTAGCATAATATTTTATGCAATGTTGTCAGACACCTTCAACGAGGATGAAAATGGTCTCAAGGTCAGATATCACATTGATGGTAAATTATTTGACTTGAAAAGGCTATAAGCCAAGATTAAAGTGGAGGGACTGTTGGCTCATGACCTTTTTGTTCACAGTCTTTGAGGCTAAGAAGCAACAAAGTTTGATTCAATTCTCTACTGTTTGTGCTAATTTTTTTTTAGGGTTTTTTTTTTTGCAAGGTAATGGGGTTAAGTGGCTTGGCCCAAGGTCACATAGCTAAGTAATTATTAAGTGTTTAAGGCTGGATTTGAACTCAGTTACTCCTGACTTCAGGGACAGTGCTCTACCCATGGTGCCACCTAGCTGCCTCTGTTTGTGCTAATTTTGACCTAACAATTAATCCCAATTAAACAGATTCTCCACCAACCAGCACCACAACATTTATGCATGGAATCATTGGGTCAGTGTAATGCAGTAGACAGACTTTTGGCTCTGAATTAATGAGATCCAGGGTTCCAATCTTGTCCAAGTGACCTTGGGCAATATTGTTCAACCTTCCTGATCCTCAGTTTCTTCTTCTACAAAAATGAGGGGATAATATCATTTTCTTTTGTGGATTATGATTCTACATCTAATTGTCATCTCATTTTCACTGACTTAACACATAGAAATTACATAAACACTTATTTAATTTAAGTGAACAAGTTTGCCAAGTAATATTACTACTCAAATATAATTTCAAAGCATTTACATTCAGTAGGTTGAGGTCTGCCAATTTCCACACTTTGTAGTAATAATAAATAATTGTAATATGAAAATTGCTGTATTTGATTATGTAATTTGTCTGTCTGTTGAGATGCCTTATGCCTTGTTGATTATTTTGTATGGTATAATGAAAAAAACAAGTACTGGTTTTGGAATTGGGACTACTGTGTTCAAATTCAGGTTCTAACATTGAGGAGCTGAGTATCAATAGCTGGTCAATATCTGAGCTCTAGTTTTTCTCATCCATAAAATGGGGTTAATAATAAATGTACCAGCAACCTCTGGGGATAATTCAAGCATTTAAATAGTAACCTTAAAGCATAAAATAAATATAAATTATTAACCTCGTGGACTGTGCTGTGCCAATAGCTACGCAGCAAAAACAATTGGATTGAAACAATGAAATTCAAAGCCAATATGGAAGCATTTTCCTTAACTACAGTAAAGGGAAAGCAAACTGGAGTGATATGCAATTGTGGTTTAGATGATGAAACTTAATTTTGCATATCAAAATCCTTTATTCTTCCTTTGATGAAAGGCACAATATATGAGAACATAAGTACAAAGCAATTGAAACTGAATGTAAAATTATAAAGAAAAAGCTTAGCCACAAAGAAGAGATGAGCCTCTTCCCTATCTCCCCACCCTCTTTGCAGAGGATGAGCATCATGCTGTGGATCCTTTAATATAATAGCTGAATTTTCATTTGTGTTGCTCTGTTTTGATGATTTTTTTAAGGTTTTTTTTTTTTTGTAAGGCAATGGGGTTAAGTGGCTTGCCCAAAGCCACACAGCTAGGTAATTATGAAGTGTCTGAGGCTGGATTTGAACTCAGGTACTCCTGACTCCAGGGCCAGTGCTCTGTCCACTGCGCCACCTAGCTGCCCCTGATGATTTTATTTTTTAAAATTCTCCTTTTGAAATAAAAGAAATTTTAAAAAATTCTTTGTTATAAGTTATGGGTCTCTAGGAGCAGAGAAGAGTGGTATATAAATGTGATATAAAAAGAAAATATATAATTAAAACACTATTTTAAAAAATTACAAAAATATAGCATCAAATGGACTTTGAATCTAAAATCAATTACATTTTTCTGGTAAAATGATCTAGGTATTTTTTAAGGTTTTTTCCTGTCTCTAAGATATTTTTTCCTATAGCTATTTTATGATTGTTTAGTCATTTCAGTCATGTCTAACTCTTCTTGACCTCATTTGGTGTTTTCTTGGCAAAGCCATTTCTTTCTCCATTTGCAAAAATGAGGCAAACAGGCTTTAATGACTTGCCCAGAGTCACACAGTTAGTAGTGTCTAAATCTGAATTTGAACTCAGGTCTTCCTGATTCCAGGATTGGGACTGTATTCATGGTATCACCTAGCTGCCCCTTTATGGCTATAGAATGCCTTAATAATTAAATTAAACAGGATTTGGCTTCAATCTCACATCAAAACACTGTTCATCAAATCAAATGAATAATCTTTTTATCACTCATATGTCCATTAAGAGAGCCAAATCAATTTGCAAGTCATCAGTCTTTTACGCATCAGTCTTTTTCACTTCTGCTTCTACTTTAGGTGTACTTGATTGGTCCTTCAGTGATGGAGGTCAGCTCTTCTTTTGAAGTCTTCTTGTGGAGGGACTGGAGGAGATAGGGTTTTACAGGGTTAAAGATTTTTTCTTTAGCCTAGAGGGTATTAGTACATCAAAGAGAGCTTTGACTAATGATTTCTCAGCGATTTAAACTGTCTTGGTACAGAGGCTGTTCATTATTTTTTTTTATCAAGTCAATCATTTCTTTGTCTCAAGCTACTTGAACATGGAACATAATAATCAGACCTTCTTTATTCTATAAGTATCGCCTCCTTCTCTTGTACAAGATTAAAGTCTGTAGATGAAGCCTCAGCCTGACAGATGCACAAGTTTAGTGAAAAGCATTCAGACTACAAATTGTAGTCTGGTAAAGAGCTAAGCTGAACTACATTCATAATTAGGGACTTCTTTATATGGGCAGGAGTCATATAACTGTAGGATATGACTTCAAGTGAGGAGTTTGCAATGGGAAAGTCTCTCCTTTCCATCACGAGCTCCAAACTCCCAAATATCCTTTCTACCTATTTACCAATGACTGAATTTTCTTAAAATAAGGGTTAAAGCCTCTTCTTCCATTTTTAGAGATAAGACATGATAGGAAAATACCCAGGATGAAGGTGATAAGATGACTTGTATTTACACTAAAGTGAATTTGACAAATATAGAATTAAAGACTTTTGGGACACCCTGTATATATAGTCCTTTCCAGTCTGTTTTTGAGAACATATTTCAGTTATATCACCTAGGTCTGAAATACCAAATGTGAAAAGAGTTATATTGACTTATATTTATTTTAAAGTACAGTGGATTTATATATGATTCTTTCTAGATTATTTTGGGTTTTTTTTTTCTTTTAACAGGGTGGATGGCAGATAGCAAGGTTGCTAAAGAAAAAAGTAATGCGCCATCAGCTACTTGAGGAAAGAGCTTTTCTTTCTCTAGAAAACCCCATAGGAAAAGTAGAAGGGTCAGAATGGAGTGGCTCATAGAAGCCAAAACTTTGAAATTTTGTCTACAGCTGGCCCTAAGAACTATTCAATAATGTCTAAAAGAAAGTATAATTGAATTTTTGTTCTGAATGAACTGGTTGCTTGAACTGTCATGATTAACTCAACCAGTGACTGGAATAAGGAAACCAGACTCTTTTGTTTAATTCTTACTGGAATAGGTTAACTTCATTCTCTCAAAAGCCATAGATCTTGACCTTGGCAAGTTATTTCCAGAATGCATGTCATTAGTCAAAACAAAGATTAGGCAAGACAGTGTGTGTAAAATAGCGTTAATTTATCATTACTATGGATTCAAGGATGTTTCCTGTGATGATGAAGCAATCTTATTATGTGGAAATTCAAAGAGAAATATATTACTGTCATATAAGGGAGTTAGGAAAATCTCATTTAATCCAACCTTTACTATGCCCAATTGAATATAAACTATTACAGGGAAGGGACTGTTTTGTTTTTGAAATAATAACTAGTATTTGTATAGTGTTTTTAAGTTTGCAAAGTACTTAACATGAAAAATTTCCTTTGATCCTCTAATATTCCTATGAGGTTGTTTTGCTATCATCCACATTTTACAGCTGAACAGACTGAGGCTGGGAAATTTTGAATAACTTGATCAGGGTCTAGGGTAGGATTTGAACCCAGATTCCTTCTTACTCCAAGGCCAACACATTAATCACTATGTAATATAGCTGTTTTTCACTTTTATATTTTTGGAACTTAGAATGGTATCTGTTTCATAGCAAGTGCTCAATAAAACATTTATTGAACGAATGCAAATATATATATTATATGCTAGGTGTTGGGGGGCATAAAGATGAGTGAGTTTTAGTCTCTACTTTCAAGAAGTTTATAATTTTATGAGAAAATAAGCTAAGTGCACAAATAACTATGATGCTAATTAGAGTATGATAAATAACCACAGGTGACACCTTTATTTGGTTAAAGAAAATTAATTTCTGGTTTTCCCATTGTTACAATTCTGCATAAAAGAAAGTATAGGAACACAATAGAAAGATGTATATTCTTTTAAAAGCTTATAGTTTATTGATGTTCATTTCTTTCTCTTTGTCCTCTTGCCAGATGTGACCAGATGCCATAACTTCTCTCTTGAGTGCTTTCTTTTCATGGCCAGCATCATTATCTTGCTCAGGCAATGTTTGTTCATTCATAATTTGGAGGTTACATTATAGATGGCTGGTATTTTCAGAAATGAAATAGTGCAATGTTTTATTCAGTGGACTTGGAGGTGGGATTTTATGTGCCAGGGGCAAGAGGAAGGAAATGAATATTCACAATTAAATTTTCATGCATCACTGTATGGAGCATTGAAATAAATATCCATCAGCAATAAATGGATACATGTCAGGGATCAGAGGAAGGAAATAGAATATCCATGATAACATTTATATTCCCCCTTTTTATGCATTATTGTTTATGGCACTGAAATAAATATCCATTAGTGAAATGACTTTTTAGTGGATACATGCCAGAGTTGATAAGGGACTATTTATGCATTATAAAATCCAATAAAAAAAGCTTATTCTACATCAGAATCTCTTTCCTCCCAGCTCATTCATCTCTAATTCAGGCCAAATGGTGTTGACGAAGGTAGCTTCATCCCAATACACTTTCCATCATTTTGTTCTTTAATACCAAATGGTTCCTTTCTTATAAAAACTAGTCTTCCTTTCAAGAATCAAAGAGTTTAGGGGTGGCTAGGTGGCTAGGTGGCGTAGTAGATAAAGCACCGGCCTTGGAGTCAGGAGTACCTGGGTTCAAATCCAGTCTCAGACACTTAATAATTACCTAGCTGTGTGGCCTTGGGCAAGCCACTTAACCCCATTTGCCTTGCAAAAACCTTTAAAAAAAAGAACCAAAGAGTTTAAAAAATGAAAGATCAAGTCCATGCCAATCCTCCTCACCTCCTACCATTTTACAGAAGAGAAAATAAAGATTCAGAGAATCAGAAGGAAGTATATACTTTAACTTCTCAACATTTGTCCTTTTCTGCTTCTGGTTATCATATGTTTCATTCCTGATTTTTTTTTTCTCTAATTCATACATTCATGATGTCTTCTGTCAATTCTTCTTTGACTTTGCTTTTTCTTCATTAGGGAAATGGAAAGAGGCCCAGATTTGAAATTAGATAAACTGATTTAAAGTCCTGGCTCATCTGGATGACCTTAGTTATCACATCATTTTCTGAAATCTCAATTTACTCATTGTTAGATTATATGCTCTTCAAGTTTCCTTTCAGATATAAAATTTTATATTCATACACATCAACTTTCATACTCTTCTTTTCTCATCATCAGTGGTATGTTGGAACTAATTAGTATTAAAGCCAACTGTTAACATTTTCAGTGTCAGTATTTACTTCTCAAAATCATTAAATGCAACAAATCAGAGCTTGATTTATTGTCCTGTTGATTTTATAGACTTAAGAAAATGATTGGAAAAATGTTATAAATCAGATTAAATTTAACTGTGTCTTATTGGAGAATTGACAATTAAACTTTTACCAGTATATTCCTGCTAATAATTCTGATGAATGTCACAATGTTGGTATTGGTTGGCCTTGTCATGGCATCGTGTCCCTGATGCATGGTCTCCCTTGAGAATGAAGGACAAACATCATCATTAGCTAGCCTGCAGAATGTAAAACAATGTTAGGACATTCTGATTTAATTTGTAACTGGGACTGTATCTACCTGATGCCCAAATATCTGGATTTTAAACATGATTTTGAAATTTCTTCTCTAGGATAATAAGCATCTAGATGATTTTTAGCAGAGACTACAAAATTTTCTATTCTCTGGGCAATGGGGGAATGTTTTGTCTCAAGACTTCTTGGGTTCCCCCAAGAAAAGTATCCCCAGATAATTTAAATAATTTACTTTAGGGGGAATGAGTCTGTATGAATAATAAAGAAGGGAGGACCTGAGTCTCTGCTTAGCTTCTAGGTCTAGACCCATGAACAGGTAAAAATATAAAGAAAGAGAACATTAGACTATGAATCTAATGGTGACTCAACCTAATATCAGAAATAAAATTCTATTGGAAATATGGGGGCAAAGTTTAATACTGACTCCTGGAAAAACTCTTCTATTGAGGACAGAAGTCAAGGGAAATGTAGTAGAAGGGAATGCTTTAGAGGCAAGCTTGTATTTTGCTATATTTTGAGTTGTAACAGGGTATGCCATAATGGGAACTCTGAAATGCTTTTCTTTTATGAAGCTCATGATGAAGGGTTGATGCCCTGGGAAAGAGTATGGACAATGCCAATTTCTTCAAACTGAACAGAAATTGAATGTGAAGTGATAGGAATACTATAACTGTATAGAATGGGAAAAGACTAGTGACATCTACTGGGAGTTAAGAAGAACCGCACTCATATTGTTGCGCTAATTGGTCCAGCCAGTGAGACATTGGAATGGATGTCTAGTCAGTCATATGAAGACCCTCTGCTACTCTAGAGGGAAATTTTCTTAGAGCTCTACACAGTATTAAATTGTAAGTGATTGAGTCTATTCAACCCTCTTGAAGACAGTTACTCAGATTCATATTGTTGACTATGATGAAAATATCAT
The DNA here is from genome assembly GCF_037893015.1 of Macrotis lagotis. Classification (NCBI taxonomy): domain Eukaryota; kingdom Metazoa; phylum Chordata; class Mammalia; order Peramelemorphia; family Peramelidae; genus Macrotis; species Macrotis lagotis. The sequence goes on along the minus strand of NC_133664.1, from coordinate 78,710,171 downwards.
TTGTTTGATTTATTAATGAACATAGTTATTCCTTCAGTTTTGTGAGCACTGTGAGTTCAAAGTAAGAGAAAACATATTGCTGGTAGCATAGTGATTAATAAGTCATTAATTAATTGATTGATGTTATATGGTAGAATATGAATCCTTATCTCCCTGGGAGAAATCACCCAGAGTGATGGAAAATCTTCCTAAAGTAAAATAACTTTTGACACCATAGTTATATTTCAAGATATCCCGAAGGCTGGTTGCATTTGTTGTTTTCACCTGGATCTTTGGCAAGAAAGATTGTTGATGTTTATCCTTCATTTTCAAAGAGGACCAGTGACATTATGGGGTGATGTCTTGACTCACTCACAGCTTAGATTTAGGTGAGGCAGAATTGCACAAAGTTATTAGCCTCACTCTCTCCCAGTTATCCAAGTCCAGTGGCAAGACAAAAGTCAAGATGATTGGTAATGGTGTGGGATACAGGGAATGATCTTGGTGTCTTCAATATCTGACCAAGCTCTAAGTGCCCCACAGGGTCTGCTTCAACCATCTTCATGGCCATTAGAATAAATAGTTCTCATCCCTCCATTCTGCTACCCATATTTGGGGTAAAGATCCCCTCCTAATTTACTGAAGACTTTGAGGTCTAGCTATTATCCTCAACCTGGTTCAGCCTATATGCTGAGATAGCTTTTCTAGAATGTGGCTGCTGAACATGCTCTGTTTGACCCCACAGAATAGAACAAAGAGGGAGAGTTAAGTTTGAGGTCAATTGCAGACTTTTTTATCCATGAAAGATCCAAAAGTTGAATGAACTTCCTTGGAATATGGGAGGCTCCTCCTTGCTGCATGTATTCAGTCAAACACTGGTACTTATGTGGAAAAGATCCTTGTTCAGCTAAATATTGTTCTAAATTACCATAGAAGATCCTTCTAACTTTGAAATTGTGTGGTTTTATTTATTTTTTATTTCACCATTAGGATATTATTGGTCTAGGGAATGCACAAAGAGGAAACTCCCTTGACAAATGTAGACTGGCATCTATTTTGATTCTGCTAGTCTTAGAGAAATACCAAGAAAATGAAGAGACTTTTTCAAGGTCTCACAATTAGTTTATGTCAAAGGCAGGACTTGAAGCCAGAGCCCCTGACTCCAAAGCTGACTCTCTACTATGCTACAATTTCCTCTTAGACTTTTATTGTTCTTATTATATCAAAAATTCTATAAACATATTCTGAATACAGGTTAGATATCATCATCTAATCACATCTGTAAAGGAGATATATTACATTTTTAGTCTAAGACATGACTGGAATGCTTGAGAATTCCATCCTAATTACAAGACTTGCAGGATGAAGGAATTTGCATCTTTAGGCCAAAGACTGAAAGCCATAAAGAAGATTTCAATAGTGAGTCCCAACTGGTAACACTGGTATTTGGTGCTGAGGACCTTTTGCTATGTCCCATGTGACTAAAATATTGGAGTACTGGGGTACATTTTTAGGGCCTCTAAGAGAATCTGATATATCAATATCCCAGGCTTCTCTGTCACCTTCAGACCAGGCTTCTGAGAAGATGGGTTATTTTTAGTCTGAGGATCTTGAGATCTTGCTGGTTTAGAGAAGACTCAACATTCACTACCACTGATAAGCAGTAATAGCCTCAGGTTGTAGCCATCAGTGTGTGATGCAAGGTTGTTTTCTCAGGGCAAGTGATTGGAGCATTTACCAACACTGGGAGCCAGGTAACAAGGCTCACTGTAGGTGTGACTGTGGGTATTTGGAAGGATGCAGGGGTAACAAGGTACAGGGTACAGTATAGTCCAGGAAGAAGAGAGACCAGCATTAGCAAATGTGAATAAGGAAGAAAATAGTGTCACCTTTCCCAGATTCCAAATTTTCTTCCTTCAATGCAGGAGATAGAGCATTTCTAGAGAAGACATTTTAATTTTATCCTGTGTGTGGATCACACATACTTCCATCTTGGCAAATCTTGAAGAAAAAAATCTTGCTTGACACTTATTTAGAAAAACCAAGTCAAAGGTTTTATTTGAAACAGAGATGTAGCTTTAACAGCAGAAGGAAAAACGCAGAGGTGGGATGTGGGTTTGTTTTGAGTTGCTTGGGGCATTCTCAGTTGTTAGAGAAGAGACCTATCCTGGAAAGTGAAAAAATGCACATAAAAATACAGATCCTGGGATGGCTAGGTGGTACAGTGGATAGAGCACCGGCCCTGGAGTCAGGAGTACCTGAGTTCAAATGTGACCTCAGACACTTAATAATTACCTGGGTTGTGTGGCCTTAGGCAAGCCACTTAACCCTAAAAATCTAAAAAAAAAAATACAGATTGTTATGACCAGTACAAATCTACTTACACCTCTGTTACTCATTTCAGATACTTGGCAGAGATGTAGTGTAAGAGTATTTCTAGCATCAAGATTGAAGAAGGAAACAGGTCTGAATAGCTTCATCTAGCCAACCTTGATTACAAAATCTCTTTATAATCAAATTAACACTTCCCTCATAATTTCTGCCCAAATGTTTATTGAATGAATGAATGAAGCAAACCAGATTAAATGAAATTTTTGAAGGGCAGAAAGGTAGAAACCCATGATGCCTGCAATGGTGAAGTGAGGAGAATGGTTCTCTATTACTACTCTCAACTACTATGCAGGGGTATTTAAGAAAGTACCATTTGCCATACTACTTGTATTTGATGCAAGAAATAGAGGACCACAAGATATAATGTTACAATAGAAGAGAAATTAGAGTCAAAATGTGACTTCTGGTGCTTTATTTATGTCTCTAGGATAATATTGTCTAGCTACAGAATAATAAAAACAAACAAACAAACAAAAAATTTTGGAGAAGGAATGAAGAGATATGCATAGCTATAAGTTAGTAATATTGAGTTAAATCTTGAAAATTTACAGTATAATTAAATTTACTGAATTGTTGGAGGCAGAAATTCAGTCCAAAATCAAAAGGTCTAAAATTTTTTTTAGTTTTATTAGACAGATTTGTAATCTCTGAAGAGTTATACTACAGAAATAGAGAAACCAATATTTAAAGATTTTAAATTGCATTTATGACTAAAAGCATTAGTCACAGAATATTGTACTCTAGTTTTAATATAATTGAATTAGATCAATTAATCCCTTATTTTGAGTGAAAGGTAACATTTAAGTCTACAGGATCATTTTATTTTATTTTATTTTTTATTTTTAGGGGTTTTTTTCAAGGCAATGGGGTTAAGTGACTTGCCCAAGGCCACACAGCTAGGTAATTATTAAGTGTCTGAGGCCGGATTTGAACTCAGGTACTCCTGATTCCAGGGTTGGTGCTATATCCACTGAGCCACCTAGCCACCCCTTGCAGGATCATTTTAAAGAAAATTACTACTCACTTCTACTTTATAATCCCTTTGCTTCTAAAAATTCTGATTCTATCTTTATGTGTCTTCTAAATAATGGGAGTAGAGAGCTCCTTAATGACTATTAATAGATAATATTATAGGGCTTTAAGGTTTGCAAAGAACTTTACATAAATTATCTTATTTGATCCTTTTAACCTTATTTGATCCTCATTGTAGTATACTTCATATATTTCATGGTTCATCATGTTTAACATCATCTTGCCAGTACAATTTTTAAAAAAACTGGACTATTCTGTTATAAATGACAATGGTTAAAATGGAGAATTCACATTCAATAAGAATTTATGAACTGAGCATTGCTAGGCAGTGAAGAGTTAGGTTCATATTCTCTCTACTGGGAAGACAGATATTGCAATCTGATCTGACTTTCACAGGTCAAGAGACAGAGTGGACATACATATCCTGGTAAATCAGTGATTCAAGCAAAGACTCAAGCAGGTAAATAAAAAGCTGGACTGAGCTCAAATCCAGATGTTCACAGAGACAAATGCTACAGAAGGTAAGGCAGGAGTTAGAAACTCAGTCCAAAATCAAAAGGTTTTTAAATTTGAGAGAAATTCAAATAGAATGAAATCAGAGAAATGCCACAAAAAAGAGAAAATATTTGACATCAATGTTTATTAATTGACCCGAAATAGTATGGTGGAACACAAGACATATATACCTTTCTTCCTTAGCTGTCTGAGAGCAGATCTGGTCCCAGACAAATAATACATTAGACCCTTACAAACTATTGGGAAAAATTCTAGTCTTTCATGTTTATTAATGCTTCCATTTCTTCTACCTCCTACATCTAATGAGTTACAAGTTTTATGACTTGTACCTGCCCACTCTCTCTTGTATTGTTTCCTTTTTCAGGAAAGATAACAGCTAGGACATCAAGCATAGGTAATGATTTTTTAGCCATGAAAGAAAAAGAATCATCCCACACTCTGTTCAGGTTGCTGCAAAATTATTCTTGCTCTTTGGAAGATCCAAAGTCTTCTGTCATTCTTTTTTATAATAGAAGTTGGTCAGTGTTTTGGGGAAAAAGTAGTTTATCTCATCCAATTACCTACTTTCCTTGGATAAGAGACCTTGTAGATTTGTCTAAACAGACTTTCATAATTGTAATAAGTATTAGTCATTTTGCCTTGTCTCCTTTCATTGAACAGGAATGTTTTCCATAATAAATCCTATCAGTCGCATTTCAAACATCCACCTTTTCTCCTTGAATTGATTCCTCTTTTTGTTTACCCCTCCCTCTCCTTTGAAATGTTTTACATATCTTTAGTAGTTTGCTCAGAATGCTCCAGATTGGCCTGACAGATTATAGAAACCAAACCTATACCTAAGAGTCTTGAATCTGTTCCTTAACATACTGATAAATATCTTTACTTTCAGTTGAACCTTTTACCTTTGACCCAGGGTCATCAGAGCTCCACTATGATAGCTATGCATCTCCCAAGTCACAGAGAAAATTTTCCTGCTCCGTGAAGGTGGGGTGAATTTCTGATAAATTTTTCTAGTTTCTTCTATCAAGGTGATGAGATTAAAAATTATAAACCTTTGGGGGCACTTAAAGGGCACCAATCTGTCCATGATAATTTAGTCATGTAGCCACCAAATTGATGAGCTGATTAAAGTTCAAAAAGCATGATGTCTCTTCCTCTTTCTTTGCTGACTGTGTTCAAGTGAAGAAACAAGGACTGTTGCAGGTCTTTTGTGGCCCTGCTAGGATGGCTACTGTGTGGTCTGTGAGTCTATGGCCCTGCTGTTGCTTCTGTATTTCTTGTGTCTATTCTTCATGCCTTTAATTGAAGGTATATTAGAGATGATAATCTTGTAAGCAACAAAAGGTCAGATTAACCAATAGTAAAGAAAAATTAAATGAATAAAAAAGCTATTATTAAACATTTACCATTTATACTATGTTCTGAGAAAATAGAAAATAAATAACAGGCAAGACAGTCTCTGCTCACATTTTAATAGGGGAGACAATACATACCATATTTCCCCATTTATATGACACACTTTAATTCTGAGGTCCAAAATTTGAAAAAAAAATGTATTACATATAGTTATTGAACTCAAGTTTTATTCATCATTATTCATCATTCCTGTCAAAACTTCCATCCATGAGCTCATCCTCATCTGCCTTTGATGATGAATCACTGTCTTAGAAGAGGCTTTGACTGCTCTCCTACCCTTGCTCTGGTGTGTACTTGACCACAAGCACCTCCTGGGTAAGTCTGGTAGGTGGATGCCCACTTAGTCCATTCCATTTCATGAACCTGAAGCACTAACTGTATCCTCCTTTGAAATCAGTCACTTATTTTTCATCAGCAATTCTTCTGGCCTCCTGCTGAACCATCTTTGTGGCCAGAGGAAACCCAATGGCCCTTGGCTCTTCCATCCTTCTCTCTAACTCAGGCCATTTGGCTGCCTTTGCCTCTCATGGCCTTCTTCTGCCAGGATGTTTTCAGTAGGGTTTCTTCCAATAGCTAGTCTCGGATTGTTTTCTCAGTTGGAGGAGGACCAAACTGACATTCAGCAGCATGATTTCCATTCACTTTTGTAAACTGTATCACTTTGAATTCAGCACTGAATGAAAATCTTTTCTGAGCCATTTCTGGATAGATAGAATGTGGCAAAACATCACCTAATATACTGATAACAAAGACAAAAGGAGGGCAAAGATAACAAGCTGAAAAAGAAGGAAATGCAAATAAAAAAATCTACAACCATTGTATAAAAGTCCTAGTTTTTAGATGCCAAATTATTTGAAAAAGGGGTACATCTCATACATGGGGAAATACAGTATGTTTTGGAGGAAAAAGAGGAATTAAGACAATTTGCAACATCTGCTTGCTTACCATCTAGTCACTGACTCTTGTATCTCAAGGTTCTGAGCTATCTCCATCAGGACCTTAGGAGAGATGCACCGCCTCCTGTCTCTTCTTCAGGGGGTCTGGTTTCTTCAGCTGGGCTGGCTTGCTTGCCTTTTATATAGCAATTGGTCAGCACTTAAAGTAAGGACTCATCAAATGAGTTATCTTCTTGAAGAGGACCATGACATCAGGAAGGTGATTCAATGACATGCACACAAACTCAATTTGAGTGAGGGGAGTGCTTAGCAATATCACCAGCCTCACTTTTTCCCTCAGGAGATATCTGAGTCCAATGGCCAGATATGGATCAAAATGACTGGAAATATCTCTAGATATGAGGCAATTGAGCAATGCCCAAGGTCTCATAGTTGGAAAGTATCTGAGGTTGAATTTGAACTCAGATCTTCCTGACTTCAGGGCTAGTATTCTATCACCTGTGCCATCTAGCTGCCCAACTGTTATCCAAGATATCCCTTGCCATTCTTTCCTGCCTCATAGTTGCCCAGCATCTGGTTTTGCTACTCTCAAGAGTTTCCTATTCTATAAGTTAAACCTTGTTTTGCTGTTGGGGTTGTTGTTATTTGTACTAATATATTAAGTTTGGTCTTGAGATAAAGCTTAGTTTTTTTTTTGGGTTACATTCTGAGTGTATTTGCTATAAATAAGTAGACCAAAAATGAAATCTGACCCCATTTGCCTTAAATGTAACTTTTCTTTTTGTTTTTTTTTTTAGTTACACTCTTTTTTTTTTTTGCAAGTGGCTTGCCCAAGGCCACACAGCTAGGTAATTGTTAAGTGTCTAAGGCTGGATTTGAACTCAAGTACTCCACCTAGTTCCCTCATTAGTTAGGCTCTTGAACTCTATAAGAACTCCCTTGTGTTAAGGACTCCTTTTCCAAGAACATTGTGAGTTTGGATAAATGACCAACTGCAAGTCAAACAAATGAGAGGAGCCTCATTTATATATGGAATTTGATCATCTTACAAGATAGACAGTAGGATGAGGAGGTGTGACTTCTCTGCCCTCTCTTCCTCAACCAATGATAATACCCAAAGATCTCTAGACACAGATCTAGACCAGTTTAAATATCAGAAAACTCAGAATAAAAATGAAGACACGAGGCTCAAAGATAAGGCCCCCCCCCAAAAGGGATTTTAGTATCAGAAATAAATAATTAAGCCTTTAAAGCTATCTACTTATAAACCTTACACAGACATTGGTGTTCATGTTAGTGCTTGTTGTGTTTTGGAAGATGGATTAGGATCCTCTAACACTCCCTTGGAAGCATTAAAAGGGGCTTTTAAGCAGCTGCATTCTCTGCATTCAGTATTCTCCTGAGATCTGGTCAGCTGTGTCTTAGCCTTCACCATACCTCACTTTGATATATGAGTTGGATGAAAAGCCATTCTTTCACTTGACTGATGTGTCTATAGATTTACAGCATAATGAACTGAATAATTGGGAATAGGCATGAAAAACTGATCACCTTTTTGATGCCAAGTTAGTAGTCACCCAAACTATAAACCAACTGAACATATGACCATCTGGCATAATTATTTTCTCACTTGGAATTAAGGAAAAAAATGAAACCAAGTATCAATAAAGCTATGGTTAGGTAACAGAATAATGCTAAATAAGGAAAAGTATATATAGAAAAGATCTCTGTTAATAATCTCCATATTGTGTAGAATTTGTAGTAATGAAAGATACCAAAAATAACATTTGTTTCATATTTCATTTCAGAAGCAACCTGTTTCTTTTCAGATCTTTGGCAGGTACTATGTAAATGACAACTGATCCTGAAATTTTAAATGCAATAAAAGGTAGAGAGCAAATATGTTTTGAGACTTCTTAACATTGTCTCATTTTTCAAATTAGTAGATCTGTAGTTAGTAATTAAATGGTACCCTGATATTTAGGGAAGAGTATTAGAATAGAAATAAGAGACCCAATTTCTAGTTCTGCCACTAGCTTGCTACATGAACTGAGGCAAGACATTTAATTTTTCTGTTTTCTATATCTACAATGATCTCTGAGGTTTCTTCTAGTTATAAACTCCCATGATTGTATTAATGAGTGGGGACAAGAAATCATTCTTCCCTTGAATCCTAGGAAAGGCCTCAGTTTGCTTCTTTTCATACCCTCCCTGAATATGGCTAGTTTATGATATGTGTCTTGTAAGTTATTGCTGTTTCTCTCAGTTCTTTTAAAGTTACTGCTAGAAAATGATGGTCCTTATAGGAAGGATTGTTGCTATTTCATTATAAAAGAATCTTTTCTTTTAAAGTTTCGACTCTGAGGCTATGACAACTAGTCAGTGAGTGTTCATTGAGCAGTCACTGTAAACCAGTATAGAGCACTGGCCCTGCTTCCACATATGTGGGAAATGTTTTTCTTCTCCCCTTTTATCCTAACCATTTCCAATCCTATTTAAACCAATGGCACCAGCAAGAACAAGACACAACAGAGATGCCAAAAAATGTTTGACAAGTATATTCTCCATACCTTCCAGAAGGGAAAGTCAGTAGCTTTCTTGCCCTGTAACTGGCTGTGAACTGGTACTGGGTGGGGATACCAACTTCTTTCCCATAGAGGTTGTTTTCTAGGATAACAACTTCAAGCCTAGAATGGAAGCAGGCTCCCTCTCAAGTCTCTTGAGTTTACCTGTGTGGCAGTTGGTCAGCAATTGATGTTGTCGATGGTAAGGAAAATGGTGCAGTCAAAAATACCATTTATTAATAAGAGCATTTAGAGAACTTCACTATTTATAAAAAATCTCTTCTGCTTCAACTGGTCATCTTTTGTGGCACTTCGGAAAACCTTATTGAATACCTTTTATTGCAAAAATATTATTTTGTTTTTTTCTTTTGGTGTGTAAAGTTCCCTAAATTCTTGAAAGCTATGTCAGTATATGCACAAAGGTTCTATTCATCTGAAAAGACTTTGTGTATGGTCCAAGTGATAGACCATGTCCACTGTGTGAGTACAAGATCATCCAAGTGTTGATTGATAGGCTCATTTTTGGTAAATTGACCCTTGAATAAGGAATTTTTCTGGACATGCTTGCCTATGAAACAGGTAGAAACAGAAAATGTATTTGATATGGTACAGCAAAAACAAAACATATCCTTATATGATTTCTCCTCCCAGAAACCTCCCATTTATATTAGTTTCATTCAAAATTTTTTGAAAGATGCAACCACAAAGGCAACTTTGCTCAAAGACTCTCTTAATATCTATGTCAAATGAAGCATAAAAATATGCTCATTAATCATTTATTTTCATTTCCTTAAGCAGGAAATGACACTAATGTAATTTCCCTCTACAAGTAGAGATGTTCTTTCAAATAAAAATCTTTACAGTAAACAAATAAAAAAAGAAAAAAGCCACTAGATGGTGTGTTTCCACTGAGACTTGAACAGTAACCTGGCAGGAATGCCACTTTAGATAAATATGTCCTTTTCTGCTCTTGATTTGTTATTACTAAAGCCACTTTCAATGACAGTTATTCAAACTTACAACCATTTCACACTGCCAGTGTTGCATTTTAAAATGAGACAAGTGTCACACAGAGCAAACCAGTTACGGTAAATAAATCAAAAGTGATGCTGAGATGTGAGTATGACAGAAAGTTCTGTTTTGCATTTTGTTTGATTCTGCTCCTCATTTATATTCACAGACTATGAATAAATTCTATGCTAATCCTTTACCTGATGCCTCCAAAATGCTTCAGATCTGGGAATAATTCTTAGCAAACTGACTAATCGTAGTTAAAATTATTATTTATCCTGCTCACAACAATTGTCTAAACTTCTTTCCTAGATTTGGAGCAGCTGATTACAATTCACTTCTAGGAGGCAAAGAACCAGAGTACTGAGCTCTTCTATATATCTACTTAAAAGAGGAGAGTTTGCTTTTGTCAGAGAGAGAGGAGCAGCAGAGAAGGACTAGCAGCTTGGACAGAGGTAATACCAGCCAGAGGCCAGCTTCCATGTGCAGGACTCTGGATCATGGGGAGATCTCCTCATTATCCTCATGAATTATGTAGTTGGGGAAATAAGCCAATCAATCGAGCAATCAACAACTACTGAAATTGTCTGAATCTTATTTATATCCTTACCTTTTTTTTTTTTAGGTTTTTGCAAGGCAAATGGGGTTCAGTGGCTTGCCCAAGGCCACTCAGCTAGGTAATTATTAAGTGTCTGAGACCGGATTTGAACCCAGGTACTCCTGACTCCAAGGCCGGTGCTTTATCCATTGCCCCACCTAGCCGCCCCATGTTTTCTAACAAATGTTTATTTTCAAAATAGTTTTTATTTGCCTTGGTTGCTAGTAAATAAACTGACTTAGAAGTAAGCCAAATAGTGACATCCCCAGAAAGAAAACTCTCTGGCTAGGATGACTATGAGATTATTAAATATCCAGTATTGAATTTGATCCATCTATTCTCGGTTGACTAACCCCTCTACTTGTATACTTTTTCCCCCCTTTTGGCTTCTAAGACTCTCACTACATGTTCTTCTTCTCCCCAGGTACTTTCAGATTACTTAGTATCTTGATAGATCATTATCTATCTGTAACTGTTTCATAAATGCAAATGTTCCTCTAGAGTCCTCCAGTTCCTCTTATCTTGCCTTTCTATACTTTTTATTTTGCTGAGCTTAATCATTTTGTTTTTAGGGTTGTTTCTTTTTTTTGCAAGGCAATGGGGTTAAGTGGCTTGCCCAAAGCCACACAGCTAGGTAATTATTAAGTATCTGAGGCTGGATTTGAACTCAGGTACTCCTGATTCCAGGGCTGGTGCTCTATCTACTGCACCACCTAGCCACCCCTTAGTTTAATCATTTCTAAAGTTTCAATGATCAGTCTCTATGTAGATGACTCCCCTTATCTATATAACCAGTCCTTAATCTCTCTCTAGAACTCCAGTTCCAAATTTTTAGCTCTCTCTTGGAGATCTCCAACCAAATGTTCAAATGTCATCTCAAACTCCAAAAATCTGAAATACCACACTGATTATTTTTTGCCTTGAATAATTCTCTCCTCAAATTTGTCTATTTCTGTTGAGGGTTTCACCATCCTTCCCTCCTTCCTTCCTTCCTTCCTTCCTTCCTTCCTTCCTTCCTTCCTTCCTTCCTTCCTTCCTTCCTTCCTTCCTTCCTCTCTGTACAAATAGGGAACCATACTCTTACTGTTGGGTGCTCTGCCTAAAGGAATATGCAGCTTGGTCTCTGAAATTTTGGAAGTTATCCTTTATTCTATATTTTTTAAAAAAGCATTCCTTAAACCCAGATCACTCTGGCTCTCACTGACTGTCCAACAATACATCCCCAGCCAAGCCTCCCTTGGTCATAGCTTGTATTCTGCCGATTCAGAGTGAGTGTAAATAAATATCTATTGTTTCCTGTTTTGATCAGAAACCTTGTGAGTCTTCCCCCTCCTAAATGTTGGGGTGTGTGTGTGTGTGTGTGTGTGTGTGTGTGTGTGTGTGTGTCATTCATTCATTTATTAACGAGATAAAAAAGGCAATTTGTCTCATTTATTACCTAACCTTAATCACTGGATGGGCACTACCCTAAACAAAGTGAGACTGGTCAAGATCTCTCACTGCATCCAGGGCCACCTCCAGTCCTCTTGATCTATATCTTGCTACTGGCCCCAGAGTGAGGCTGGTGACTTTGCACAGACCTGCCTTACTTAAATCAATTCACTTGCAAATCAAGACATCATCTCCCTCATGGTCCTCTTGGAGAAAAAAGTACAAACAGTATCATTATTTTCCTACTCACTCAGATTTTAAATAAATATATGTATATATGTATATATGCACACATACATATACATATAACACTTTAGGATTAGCTAGGAAGCTAGGATCAGCTATCTAGGATTCAGCTCATAGTCTCCTTACTTTTTCTCTTTCCTTTCTCCAAATAATACTCCACATAATTGCCAGCATACTCTTTTAAATGTGCACTTCACGTTTCATATGCACTTTTGTTGCTTATAAACATGTCCATTTCTTTCCAATTAAAACAAAAAACAAAAAATCTTACTTGATCCAATCATTCTTTTTTAATTGATATTTTATTTTTCCAGATACATGTTATGAAAATTTTTCAACATTCATCCATTTGCATATGCCTATTTTTAAGTTTCATACTTTTCTTCTACCCTCCATACCCCCTCCCCTCAGTGGCAAACAGTCAGGTGAATATTGTACATACACATTTGTGTTAAACATATTTACAGATTAGTCATTTTTGGTATGAGGAATTAGGAGTAAGGGAAAGAACTACATAAGAGAAAATTTTAAAAAAGTGAATGTAGTGTTCATGAGATTCTGAAGGGTTTTGTTTTGTTTTTCTTCCTCTGAATGGGGATAGCTTTGTCCATAGCAGGTCTAATAGGGTTGTCATAGCTCTCTGAATTGCTGAGAGGAGCTGCATCTATCAAGGTTGATGATCCAGCCATTCTTGCTAGATATCATCCACATATATTCTGCTTTTCATTGCTAAACTATCTACAATTGGTGTTTCTTTCCTCTCACTTGATTTTACACCCTGGTTTCCAAACTCACCATTCAACTGAAACCACTCTCTCCAACGTTACCAGTGAACTCTATTAATTCCTAAATCTACCGACCTTTTCTGCCTACCAGTGTCATATATATATATATATATATATATATATATATATATATATATATATATATATATATATATTTTGAGGTCATTTCTTTCTTTCTTTTTTTTTTTGCAAGGCAAATGGGGTTAAGTGGCTTGCCCAAGGCCACACAGCTAGGTAATTATTAAGTGTCTGAGGCTAGATTTGAACTCAGGTACTCCTGACTCCAGGGCCAGTGCTCTATCCACTGTGCCACCTAGCTGCCCCGTACCGACCCTTTCTCAAACTCTACCCTTTTTCATCTTTCTGAAGCCTTTGATGGTCCCATTTAACCTCTTCTAGTTACTCTCTTCCTTCTTGGTTTTTGAAACACTGATCTTTCTGGGTTCTCCTCCTATTTAACTGGCAACCCCTTGAGAAGGGATGAAGAGTTTCCCTTACCGGACCTTTATCCAGATCACACACATTATCTGTGGGTGTCCCCCAGAGTTTCTGCCCTGGATCCTCTTCTCTTCTTCTATACTGTCTTGCTTGGTGATTTAAAAAACTTCCATAAATTCAATTTTCAATCCCTATGAAGAGGTGGCTTATATCTATTTGTAGAGTTCTAACCTCTCTCCTGACCTTCAATTTTATATGAACTGCCTATTAGACTTTTTATACTATATGTCCTATGGATATATTAAACCCAACATATCCAAAACTGACCTCTATTTTTCTTTCTAAACACTTTCCTTTCCTATTTCTAATGAGGACATTATCCTCCTTCCCCCCACCAGTCTCCCAGATTTACAATCCGGGTATTATCCTAGACTCCTCCTCACTTTCACTCACCCACATCCAAATTTTTGCCAGGGTCTGTTATTTCTTATTTATATCCTCTTCCCTTCATTCGCATAGCTTCTACCTTGCTACAAACCATCAGCTACTCATGCCTAGATTTATTTTATCACTTGGGAACTGACCTTACCTCAAGGCTCTCTTCTCTCCAGGTTGTCTTTCACTCAGCTGCCAAAGTGATCTATTTCTGACCATATCACCCTTTCTCCATTCAATGTACTTTGGTGACTCCCTATTATCTCTAGGATCAAAATTGAAATCCTCTGCTTGGCCTTTAAAACCAGTCACAACTTAGTATCTCCCTACCTTTTCAGACTTCTTTTATTTTATTCCCCTCCAGATACTCTATTCTATATACTCTATTCCAATGCCTCCTTGCTGGATTTGCTACAACTGACTCCTTTTTTATCCATACTTACTTTTATATCAGGGCTTGGGGATTTTGGAGGGATGAGTTTCTGTTTCCTTTTTGTTCAGCCCTTTTCTCAAATCAGGATGGCATAACCTTACTTATATCCACAACCATTCTTATATGTTTTTAAACAAATTATTTTTCCGGAATAGGTAAAAAATAATTTTAACATTTTTTTAAATTTTAAATTCCCAATTCTCTCCTTTCCTCTTTCTCCTTTCACTCCTGTCCCTCCTGAAAGGTGTTTTGCTTTTGACCACCACCTTCTTTATTCTGACCTTTCTTCTATCAACTCCATCTTTCTCTTTTCCCTTCTCATTCTATTTCTTTGTAGGATAAGATAGATTTCTACAAGCAGTTGAGTATATTTGTTATTTTCTATATGAGTCACTTCTGATGAGGATAAGGTTCATGCATAGTTTGCAACCTTTCCATCTTCCCCTTCACCACTAAAGTTCTTTTACAACTCTTTTATTTAAAATTATTTATGCCATTCTACCTCTCCCTTATCTCTTCTCACAGTGCATTGCTTTTTATCACTGATTAATTTTATTTTTATATTATTCTATCATAGTCAATTTACAATTGTGCCCATTAATCTGTGTATAGTCCTTTTAATTTTTCTTTTATTAAAGATTTTGAGTTTTACAATTTTTCCCCATCTTACTTCCTGCCCTCCATCCCCCACAGAAAGCAATCTGTCAGTCTCTACTTTGTTTCCATGTTGTACATTGATCCCAATTGAGTGTGATGAGAGAGAAATCATATCCTGTACAGTCCTTTTAATAATAATAATAATAATAAAATAATAATAATGCTAAAGTTCTTGAGTTCCAAATATCATCTACTAATGTAATAATGTAAAATTTTAACTTTTAAAAAATTCTTTTGATTTTTCTTTACTTTTAACTTGTTATACTTTTCTTTGAGGCTTGTATTTGAAAATTATATTTTCTGTTCAGCTCTGTTCTTTTCATCAGGAAAGTTTGAAAGCCTTCTATTTCATCAAATATCTATTTTCTTTTGAATTATACTTAGTTTTGCTAGGTAGGTGATTCTTGGTTGTAATCCTAGCTCCTTTGTGCTCAGAAATATCCTATTCCAAGCCTTCTGAATTTTTGTACCTCTTTTTCCATTTGACCAATTCTGCTTTTCAAGGAGTTCTCTGTAGTGGATTTTGTGTCTCTTTAACATATAGTCTATTATGTTTTAATATATTATTTAATTCAGTAATTTTTGTGCCTCCTTTACCATGCTGTTGACTCTTTTTTCATACTTTTCTTGCATCATTCTCATTTCTTTCCCCATTTTTTTCTTCCATGTCACTCATTTAATTTTTAAACTCTTAAGGAATTCTTTTTTTTTTTTTAGATTTTTCAAGGCAATGAGGTTAAGTGGCTTGCCCAAGGCCACACAGCTAGGTAATTATTAAGTGTCTGAGAATGGATTTGAACCCAGGTACTCCTAACTCCAGGGCCAGTGCTTTATCCATTGTACCACCTAGCCACCCTGAATTCTTTTTTAATATTTAAGATTAATTAAATTCTTTTTCTTTGAAGATTTAGATGTAACTATTTTGACATAGTTGTCTTCTTCTGAATTTGTGTTTTGATCTTCTGTGTCACCATAGTAACTTTCTATGGACATGATATTTTTGTTGTTGATGTGTACTCATTTTTCAGCCTGCTTCTTGACTTTTAACTTTATGTTAAAGTTTTGGGTCTGCTCTCTTGTTGGAGAAGGAGCTTGTTGTCTCAAGCTTCAGATTTTTTTGTGCTGCTCTTTTCATAGTTAGTTTTGGAGTCTGTAAGTTTTCAATTCTTTCAAGAGTAGTATGATCTAAGGAGAAATGTGGTCATGGCCCTCCTGTCTGCATTCTGGGTAGTGAGCAACTATATGCACTCATTTCTGCCCTTGAATTATGACCTGGATTTCCACTCCTCCGCAGTTGCATGATTGAGTGTGCTAGTGCTCCTTCTTGTCGCAGAACTGCAAACTGGAACTGCATTTAAGTAGTGCAACAGAATCCTGTAGCAAGTACCAACAAAGATCCTTGATATATTTTTGTTGAATTGAATTGCATTTTTGAATTTCTCCAGTTCTTCTCTCTATGTATCCTTCTGTGGATTGGGAGTAAGATAGTAGATAGGGAGATAGGAATGGATGCCATCATGAGTTGTGGCTCCCTGCCCATTATTATATTAAAGATAAAAAAAATCTGCAAGGGACAGTCAGGAAGAAATGTGAAAAGACTCACGCTAATAATAGGTAGCATTTATATAGCACTTTTAAGGTTTAGAAAGGATTTTATAGGTTATCTTATTTGATCCTCATGACAGCCTTGGAATTGGGTGAAATTATTTACATTGTTTTTTAGATAGAGAAAATTAGGAGGCAGAGAGGCCAAAAACCTTGCCCAGGATTATAAACTTTATAAGTATCTTGATCAGAATTTGAATTAAGGTTTTCCTGACTCCAAGTCCAAACATTTATCCACTACATCATCTACCTATTTTTTTTTTTACCATTTTTGCTTTTTTTTTTTAGGAAACTGGTACATCTGAAAGAGGAAAGCCATTGCCTGGGTCAAGGTTACAAATGTAAATTGAGAAGCATGTTTTCATACTCATCAGTTATGGAATATACCTTCTGCCTTTTTCCCTTGGTAAAGGAGACAAAGGAAGAACATTTTTCTCACCAAGGTTCTGCCAGACTTTTGGCCACATGGAACAGAGTAAAGATGCTGAAATATCCTGAATGAGGAAAAGCTGATGAATAGGAGTTGTGGTCAGAAATGATGAGTGTTTCTTGAGGCCAAGCTGGGAACTACCCATGGAAAGCTTACAAACATGGTTGCAAGGGAAATGAGCCATAGAAACAGGCAATCATAAGCACTGACTCAACTTTTCACTAGTCTTTAGCCCTGTGGTCGAAAAGTATAACCTAGTGGATGAGAAAGACTCAGTAGGTCTTCATTGAGGGAGGAATTTAACTGTTATCATTTGCAAATGTGGCTGAGATTATTTTCTTCTTTTTTTTAAAAATTCCTTTCTATCTTTTTTTTTTGGCAAGGCAATGGAGTTAAGTGGCTTGCCCAAGGCCACACAGCTAGGTAATTATTAAGTGTCTGAGGCTGTATTTGAACTCAGGTACTCCTGAATCTAGGGCCGGTGCTCTATCCACTGTGCCACCTAGCGGCCCCTTAAATTCCTTTCTAGGTATAACTAGTATAACTAGTCATAGCTATAACTGGCTATCTTATGTTGATCACAGCCCATATTCAATGTTCTTTGCCTAGGTTTCTTAACACTGTGAGCAAATACACATCTACAGCTGTAGAAATTCATTTTTTTAAAATTTAATGGGGGCAAGAAATGAGTCAGAGAAAAGTAAATTATTATTTGCAGTTCTCAAGATTTAAGCCCAAGTGTAAGAGGGTCTAGTAATAGTAGAACCCATGGACTTCACTTGGGTAAAGAGCAGTGTTTCACTCTTTAATATTCCTGTGAAGAGTAGAATGGTAGCCACTTGTACATTAGCTTGGGTTAATGGGAAAAGTATTGAATTTAGAACTTAGTCACTTGGGGGGGGGGCTTTGTCCCAACTCCCACATTATCTTTATGACTTTAGGCAGGTCACTGTAATTCTCTGGGTCTCATTTTCCTCATCTGTAAAAACTGAAGGAGTCAGAGTTGACTTTAGGAAATCTCAACAGCTGCTAAAAGTAGGCAGGAGGAACTGAAGGAGTGGCAGAAGGACATTGGGAAGCACGTGGGCCAACTACTCTCTTCTGGGAAGCCATGGCAGCAGATGGACTTGTTCAGTGGGTAGCCATCCAAGAAAAATGGCTCAATTTCAGCCAGAATGTTCTGGAGCCCTTGAGACGCCCAGCTAGAACCATAAATAACTTTATCCTGGAAGCAACAACTAACCCAAAGTTCTCATGCATTTTGTGTTTGACAGAATCTGTCGTTTGTCTTTCTGATTTTATAAGGTGGGCTTTTACACAGGCTTTTGAGCAATGCAACACATTTTTACTGCTAGAAAATAAGAGAAAGCAAAGAAAGTGGCAAAGAGAAATCTCACAGCAAGTCAGTGTCAGGGCTTAGAAAAGAGGTGAGCTAGGGCAATTTGCTCTGGTTTGTGGCTCATAGCAGTATCCTTTATTTCCTTATTCCTGCTCTGCCAGGCATCTTCCACCCTTCAGCTTCCTGAATTTCTGTCCCATTCTTACCATTACATAACCCTCAAATAATCATTACAACAGTGTTAACTAATAATCATGATAAATTATTATTAGAGTGTACTGCCCCAGGTGGGGAGAGGGAGAGTTCTTAAAGAGGGAAAAGTTTTCGAAACTCAAATGAATGACTTTTTTAATGGTGGATTGACTTATGAGAGTTTTGAGCAGAGGACCTAAACATATAATTATTTTAACTAGATACCTGTTCTTTTTATTTTGAAGGTCTTGCAGCAATAACTGAAGCAGTCTGCAAAGTTATGAAGTCAAACTGAAACCAGGACTGACCTTGGACATAGTTACTGGAATAGGCTGAATAATTTTTCAATGGTAGATGGTGTCAGATCATATGTCTGCCTTTGCAGCTGCTGTCACCATCATTAAAAACATTTCTCAAATACCTTTTTGCTCTTCCCAATGCAATATATACACCATAGAAAGTCTATAGTAAAGTAGAAAAATCAGGAGAGGACTGAATATGCTATCCTCTGGATTTGTGAAGACTTAATTTAAGCATTATAATGTCCATAACCAATGAACCATTAGCAAATTCAGGCTAATGGTTATATCCATAGCCATGTATTTATTGAGAATGATAGATTCTTAACTTATTTTATCTAGTATTATAGTTGCTATTTCATATCAGGGCTTTCAAATTTTTCTAATATAAAGTACACATTGATTGCTTTTTTAATTTTTTTTTTTTTTACTGAGTCTCTCCTTACTTAAGTTGGAAGTGTGCTGGCAACTGATCCCCCTACTGATTGTCATGAGAGCTTTAACTAGTTCTGTTTCCAACTTGGGTTGTTTTGCCCTTCCTTGTACAACTTAGTGATCCCATCCCTACTCCAGAGGGCTTAGTATAGTGCTGCAAGACACTGTGAACATCTATTGGTAACCCATTGCAGCTCAGAATTCCTGAGCTTAAAAAATCCATCAATCCCATCCTTCGTAGTAGAAGGGATTACAAATATGTGCAACCCCAACTAATTCAGAATGTCTGTTCTCAGAAAGACACAGAATCTTACTTTAAACTAACAAATGATTCTCCCATCAAAGCTACATAAAAGGTACTAATGAATGAATTGGCTAATAAATTCTCCTTTATGCACATTAGCCACAACATATTGAAAGATGATTCCAGATATGCATCTTTCACAAAACATGCAGCATGATATGTTTTCT
The DNA here is from genome assembly GCF_037893015.1 of Macrotis lagotis. Classification (NCBI taxonomy): domain Eukaryota; kingdom Metazoa; phylum Chordata; class Mammalia; order Peramelemorphia; family Peramelidae; genus Macrotis; species Macrotis lagotis. The sequence goes on along the minus strand of NC_133664.1, from coordinate 78,690,572 downwards.
AGTGGTCATTATAGCTTTTAGACAACGATCCATTCAGCTCTCTCATTTAGGTTGCCATATGGGTCAATTTCTATAATCCATAACACATTTATAAGATGGCAGCCACAGTTTGTGGTTGTGGAACAGATTATTGGCTAGGCTTTCATCTAATGTACGGTAGTTCTTCCAGACACCATCACACCATGTAGTCTACAGACCCTTCCTTTAGTTTCTTTTTTTTTTCAAGGCAATGAGGTTCAGTGACTTGCTCATAGTCACACAGGTAATTATTAAGTGTCTCAGGCTGGAATTGAACTCAGGTCCTCCTGCCTCCAGGGTTGGTGCTCTAACAACTGTGACACCTAGCTCCCCCTCTTCCTTTAGTTTCTACCCTATGAGTTACAGTTCTGCCTGTTATTCTAATGTACTACCATCCTCAAGTTTTGCGTTACTACCTTTAACACCTCCATTCAGTGACTAAAGGAATTATTTCTTTCCCATTTAGATTCAAGTCCACTACTAATTTGATTCTTGTTGAATACTGAACCACTTGTCACTTCTTACACAATTCAACTAAAATCCCTTTGTTTTTACCCCTCTCAATTTCTTCTCCAAATGTCTTCTTTCTATCCTGTATTCCTGGTCATTAACTCTGAATTAACTCTTCTCCTCTTCATTGGGATAATAATTATAATGGTGATGATAATGAAATCTCCAAAAGAGTTTATAGAAAACAAAAAATAGGCCTAGGGTAGTTGTTATTCTATTAATTACATTTTTTAAAAAGTAAATTAAGTCAAGTCAAGTAAACAAGCAATTACCAAGCACTTACTATGTATCCAACACTGCACTCAGAAGATATTTGAAAGATTTGTGATTTTTTACCCCAAAATATTTGGTATGCTCTCTTCTTTTTAATATGGCAACCAGTTGCAAAGTTTATTGGTGCACTGACCAAAATCAATTATAGATTAGGAAAAAAGAGTAAAAATGAGAAGACATGTACAATTGAAACAACTTGTGGTTGGAGCAATATCCTAACCCCCAACCCATGCAAGTTAAATCAGTATTTCCTTAAAAGATTTTGAGTCATTAATCAAAAATTGATTAATCAAGAGTAACTGAGCATTAAAAACTCATTTGCTCATTGTCTAACTGCAAAGCATATGAGGAGCTCCAGAGAGGGTTCTCATGCTTTCTGGTCAAGAGATTTCATTTGAAATACTCTCAGTGCCCTAACTATCCTTCTCCTGCTATGGCTAAGCATATCTCTTTTTTGTTAATTGTTAATTGACTTGTAAGTAACTTATTTTGTCCCAGTATTGAAACTAAACTACCAGTGGATAGACCCAACTCAGGCCTAGCCCCAATGTATTAGGATATTGCTACATACCTTTAACCAAACATATTTAAACATCTTTTAATTGGCATTTCAAAATGGGAAATGGATTAAAACAAAACAAAACATATGTTAAAAGACATCAACATCATTTCCTGGGATATCTAACTGATATAAATCACTTGTTACAAGAAAAGGATCAAAAATACCTAGACATTTCAGCTAGCAAATATTTGAACTCTTTGTCATGGAGAAAGATAGAGTTGTCAAGAGCAAATATGATTTGTAATGAAACTTTTTTTTGTAGAATATTATGGGGTAGTTATATATGTATAACCTATATTAGATTACTCTCTGTCTAGGGAAGGGGGTAGAAAAGAAGAAAGGGAGAAAAATGTAGAACTTAAAACTTTACCAAAATTTGATTTTTGAAAACTATCTTTTCATGTAGTTGAACAAATAAATAAATAAATTTATTCAAAGAATATTATAGAGGGACATAATAATATGGGGGAGAATTTTTAATATTTTTAAAGTAGTTTATGCATATTATCTCATTAGATCCTCTCAATTTGAGTTTTTATGAAGCAGGAACTATAAATATGCACATTCCCATTTTATTTAGCTATTTTTTTTCTGTCAGGATAGAATATTCCTTATTTTTTTTATTAAAGATATTATTTGAGTTTTTCAATTTCCCCCCAATCTTACTTCCCTCCCTCCACCCTCCACAGAAAGCAATCTGTCAGTCTTTACTTTGTTTCCATGTTGTACATTGAGCCAAATCGAGTGTGATGAGAGAGAAATCATATCCTTAAGGAAGAGACAAAAAGTCTAAGAGATAACAAGATCAGACAATAAGATATCTGTTTTTTCCCCTAAATTAAAGGGAATAGTCCTTGAACTTTATTCAAACTCCACATCTCCTTATCTGGATACAGATGGCACTCTCCTTTGCAGACAGCCCCAAATTGTTCCCGATTGTTGCACTGATGGAATGAGCAAGTCCATTAAGTTTGATCATCACCCCCATGTTGCTGTTAGGGTATACAGTGTTTTTCTGGTTCTGCTCATCTCACTCAGCATCAGTTCATGCAAATCCCTCCAGGCTTCCCTGAAATCCCATGCCTCCTGGTTTCTAATAGAACAATAGTGTTCCATGACATACATATACCACAGTTTGCCAAGCCATTCCCCAGTTGAAGGACATTTACTTGATTTCCAATTCTTTGCCACCACAAAGAGGGCAGCTATAAATATTTTTGTACAAGTGATGTTTTTATCCTTTTTCATCATCTTTTCAGGGTATATACCCAGCAGTGGTATTGCTGGGTCAAAGGGTATGCTCATTTTTGTTGCCCTTTGGGCAAAGTTCCAAATTTCTCTCCAGAAAGGTTGGATAAGTCCACAGCTCCACCAATAATATAATAGTGTCCCAGATTTCCCACAACCCTTCCAACAATGATCATTATCCTTTCTGGTCATATTGGCCAGTCTGAGAGGTGTGAGGTGGTACCTCAGAGAAGCTTTAATTTGCATTTCTCTAATAATTAATGATTTAGACCAATTTTTCATATGGCTATGGATTGCTTTGATCTCATCTGTAAATTGCCTTTGCATATCCTTTGACCATTTGTCAATTGGGGCACATTCCCATTTTAAAGATGGGGAACCTGAGGTTCCGAAAATTGACCTTGGTCAGAGAGATGAAAGTTTGACATAGAATCAATAGGATTGTTTCCTTTTCATCCTTGTTTTCTCTTTTTTTCCTCATAAAGAACTATCTAAAAATTCTTACCTTTTTTCATACATAGTATAATCAAGTTCATGAATATAAGTTAAATCATCCTTTTGTACTATTACATTCAATCACAATGTCCATATTCATATTAAAAACCATTACCATTTAACTTTGGGGAGACTCTACTAGCATTATTTACAATATTTAGAAATATAAGTCCCCATGTTAACATTTTAACACAGAACCTCCCAATATCTTTGAGTGATGGGATATTTTACCACTAAGTGAAAAAATTCATGGTGAATGAATGCAGGAACCTGCTGTCATGAATTAATTATCCAACAACAAAGGCTTTATGTGTGGTCAGTAGCATCACTTTCAAATCAGAAACTGTCATTATCACCTATGCCATGTCAATACTCAAGTCCCTTTTTAGTATATAAAGGATTATTCATTTGTGCATTTAGTTTAAGGCATGATTGAATATTTTGGTGAAGAAGGAACTGTTTTACACAATTAAGCCTGAAAAACCTCTCATGGGAGATTAGTTTTGAGAAAAGATTGTAAAGACAATTTAATACTGGATGATTAAATTTCAATTGAGCTTAAGTTTTAAGACTTAGTGAATTAGTGAAAACAGTTTTACAAATGCTTGGGGGGGGTACAGAGTATTTTCTTCTCTATTGGTATTAAAGAATGAAAAATCTAATTGCTCTTTTTTTCCCCAATATAAGCCTGTTCATAGTGATATGGTTCTTTGTCCAAAGTCACAGTTCTGTATTTGCCATTTAAAAAAAATAAAAATAAAGTTCATCATCTAACCACAAAATATTCTCATCCTTTGCAAATGTGCAAATATTCTATGGTCATATTTCTAGACTTTACCCATAGATGTTGAATTATTTTAGCAGTTTATTGCCTCTAATGCTAGTTGTCTTTACCTCACATATCATTTACCATATGCTGTCTTAAAAAGCTAACAAGTATTTATTTATTAAGTATTGATAGGAATTGATTAATAGAAATATTGTTAATATCAAATGTAATATTACCTGCCCCTCCCTCTAAATCAGAGGCAGGGGATCTCTGACTTGCAGGAGTTTTGTAAGAATAAATTAATTAAATGTTTGGCCAAACAGAGCCTAGAATGATGCTACAAATACCCAAATGGCCCTTGGCAGAAAGAAAGGTTCCCTACTCCTGCTTTAAATAATCCTTGCACTCACACTTTTGAGGTATTTTACTCTCAATTGATTGAGGGTACCCCAAGTACCACCAGAACTTTATTTGTTAGCAGATCTAGCTTTGCTTTGTCACACTTACAAATGTCCTTGCCCCATTCATGCAAATATATAGGGAGTCAGATCTTGAATGGTTAAACAGCCAGAATGAGATGGGTTTCCTTGCTCAGACTGACAAGGGTAGTTGGTGCTTCATAATCAGGTTTTACTGCCTATATAATTCCCTTTACATCTTTGTAGTAGAAGAAATATTAAACAGAGAAATATGTTCTATAATTAATCAGTTCCTTCTGTGCTGATCATAGATTTTACATTTTATACTGTCCTACATCCCACTACTCAAGGCCATTGACTTACCTATACCCCCTACCCCATCCCATTGTCCAAACAATCAAGAAGAGGTCAATGCATTGATACATTGTTGGAGCTGTGAACTAATCTAACCATTCTGGAGAGGGATGTGGAATTAGGCCCAAAGAGCAAGAGAACTCATCATAATACCCTTTGACCCAGTAGTACCAATACTAGGCCTATATATAAAAGAAAGCATTTCAAAAATGAGAAAAGTTCCACATGTTCAAAAATATTTATAGCAACTTTTTGTAGTGACAAAGAATTGGAAATTAAAGTGATGCCCATCAAACTGAGGAATGAGTAAGTAAGTTATGGTAAATGAATGTTATGGAATATTACTGTTCCATAAGAAACCATTATTGGTTGGACTTTAGAGAAGCACTGATACTGAGTTAATGAAACAGAACCAAGAGAGCATTGTATACATCAACAACAACATTGTGAATTGATCAATGCAGTTCAGAGAGCCAGGACTACCATGGGAGACCTGTTAAAGAAATGCCATCCCCATCCCAATGGAAAAAAAAAAACCCTCAAAAAAATCAAAACATAGAATCTGAATGGATACTATGTTCTCTTTTTAAAACAGCTCTAATATTTTTCCTTCCTATTCCTTGGTTTTCTTTTTCTTCCCTTAGTCCTAAATTCTCATACACAAAATGACCAATATGTTAATGTAGTAAACACAAATGTACATGTGCAACTTTTACTAGACTGTTCACCACTAAGGGAAGGTGGGTGGGAAGGGGGTGGTGGTGGTAGAAAAATGTATAAATTATAAATATGCAAGTGGATGCATATTGAAAAACTTCCCTAACAAGTAATTGGAAAAATAAAATAAAAAAAACAGATCAATGAATTTCCCTAAATTCCTGCTCCCCAGGCACAAGACAAGTCTCTATTAACAAAACAATGTATTTCTTTCCTAATCTGAATCCTAATCTTTCCTAATCTTTGAACAGCTGCCCCACATCTACAAATTCTTAAATTAATCTCATCTTCCAGTCCCTTTAAAAACATACTCACTCCTCCCATGAGCTGTGGTTTCCCTTCCAGAACACTCTTAGAAAGCATGATCCTACAAATAAATCCTCATGTGCCTATTCCTCTTATGTACTGCAGTCCCCTAGGTTCAGCCCAGTTACAACACTTTGCAACTGCTCTTTGCTTTTCCTTCTTTACTCCTCATCCCCTGCTGTTCCTGTCTGCTTTCTTTTTTGCTCAATCCTTTAGGGGATCAATTCATAGCCTTTATTCTCTTTCTCTCCCCTTTAGCTTCAGCTGACCACTGCATTATATAAACAAACCTTTTTTATCCCTAAATACTTCTGGGTCAGAACCAGTCCTTTCATGAATTTGTTCTTACACATTCCTGAACCAACAGAAAACTGGACCACACCCCACCATTTTTAGACTTCATCAACCACCACACATTTTTTCTCCTGAAAGTATAAAAATCTTTTCTGTAAGTTTTCTTGGTGAACTCAGATATGAATGACCCATGGTTGTGGGCTGGTAACCCTTTTTAATCTCAGTTAAAGAAATCTTTTCCCTTCACTTATGAGTTTGAGTTATTTCAGTTCTAACATGATATACAAAGTACTGCTAAACAATAAGGATAGGTTTAAAAAATAGTCCTTATCTCAAATTTTTCACATTTTCACTATCTAGATGCAGTCATGATAATGCATGTGAAAGTAATCTGAAAGGAAGGCAGGCTGAGGTTGATGAGGGTGCTTAAGTGAGGCTCCATTCTCCCTATGTTGGACTTAACTCAGGAAAGTAAGAAAAGTCACAAATTTTAATTCACAGATTACTGCAAAAAGTTACAAATTAATTCACAGGGTTCTTTAGGGAGACAGCAAATATGCTTTTGATGGAGATAGTAAAGTTTAAACAAAGAAGGAAATAGCTACAAACTGGGTTGGTGAGAATATCAAAGACAGTTAAGAAGGAGGAATGTGGAGAAGAAAAGATAAGAACAGTAACAAGATGGTGACTGGGCTAGGATCAGCTGAGGTCAGTATGGAGGGAAGGTGAACAAAACTTTTAAAGGGAGCTTAGCCCCCTTCCCCTGCAGGGAGGAGTCAGGGGTAGGAGTCAAGGAGGATTCAGGAATATACCTTGGCTGGCTATGTATCAGATGGGTGAAGAAGGGGTAGGGGAAAGGGATTGAGGTTGCACCTATTATTTATTTACATTTCAGAAGAGAGTTAAGCTGAACAATGAGGAAGAAATCAGAGGTCCACAGAAAATACCTGACAAGCACAGATAATATTTCTTTGATGTAATAAGATAGGCCAAATTCTAAAATTCTCCTTCAAAAAGGTGACTAGGAAAGTCTTACACAAAAGATAGATTTGAAGCTGGTCTTGACAGAAGCAGAGAAACCAAGAGGTAGAAATTGGGGAGAAAGAATTTCAGGAATGAGGGACAACCAACACTTGATTAGACTTGAACATCTTGGCAGCTGAATGAAGGATGGATTGGAAGAGTAATGACTTCGGTGTGGAACACCAATTAGAAAGCTTTCTAGTGGATCATGTAGGAGATGATAAAACCTGAATTATGATCATGGTAAATAAAGAATGACAGTCTCAATAACTAAGAAGATGATGCACTGGACAATGATAGGGAAGTTTGGAAGAGGAGATGGTTTTAGAAGGATAATGGGTTTTGATGTAGCTATGTTCTACTTGTAAGCAACTTGAGGGAAGAAACTGCTTTAAAAAAAATTTATTTTATTTTATTTTTTGCAAGGCAATGGGCTTAAGTGATTTGCCCAAGGTCACACAGCTAGGTAATTATTAAGTGTCTGAGGCTGGATTTGAACTCAGGTCTTCCTGACTCCAGTCCTGACTAGGACTCTATCTACTATACCACCTAGCTGCCCAAAACTGCCTTTAAACATTTTTTTAAATTTTTAATTTTTAAAATATTTTATTAGTTTTCCAATTATATATAGTTTCTACTTATTTTTTGTCAGACTTTGAATTTTACATTTTTCCCCATCTTCTTTTCCCTTCCCCCAGCCCCCCACAGAAGGCAGTCTGCTAATCTTTACATTGTTTCCATACTATACATTGATCAAAACTGAATGTGTTGAAAGAGAAATTATATCTTTAAGGAGAAAATAAAATATTAGAGATAGCAAAATTATGTTGTATATAAGACACTTTAAAAAAATTGAAAGTAATAGACTTTGGTCTTTGTTTAAACTCCACAGTTCTTTCTCTGCATACAGTGGTATTTTCTGTGCAGGTATTCTAAAATTGCATTGCTGAAATGAGCAAGTCCATTAAGGTTGATTATCACCCCCATGTTAGGGTGTACAATGTTCTGATTCTCTCATCTTGCTCAACATCAGTTCATGCAAGTTTTTCCAGGCTTCTCTGAAATCCCATCCCTCTTGGTTTCTAATAGAATAATAGTGTTCTATAACATACATATACCACAATTTGTTCAGCCATTCTCCAACTGATGGACATTCACTTGATTTCTAATTCTTTGCTACCATAAACAGGGCTTCTATGAATATGTTTGTACAAGTGATATATTTACTCTTTTTCATGATCTCTTATAGACCTAGTAGTGATATTGCTGGATCAAAGGGTATGCACATTTTTATTGCTCTTTGGGCATAATTCCAGATTGCTCTCCAAAAAGTTTGGATGAGTTCACAGCTCTACCAACAATGTATTAGTGTCCCAGATTTCCCACATCCCTTCCAACATTGAACAATTTCCTTTCTGGTGACATTGGCCAATCTGATAGGTGTGAGTTTTTGTCCCAGAAGTTGGACTCTTTGGGTTTATCAAACAGCAGATTACTATAATCATTTTCTGTTGTCTGTTTTTCACCTAATTGATTCCACTGATCCACTTAGCCAATACCAGACAGTTTTGATGACTGATGCTTTATAATATAATTTTAGATCTGGTAAGGCTAAGTCACCTTCTTTTGCACTTTTTTCATTTAATGTCTAGATATTTTTGATTTTTTGTTTTTCCATATGAATTTAATTACAATTTTTTCTAGATCATTAAAGTAATTTTTTGCAAGTTTGACTGGCAAGGCACTAAATAAGTAATTTAATTTAGGTAGAATTGCCATTTTTATTATATTAGCTTGACCTATCCATGAGTACTTGATAGTCGCCCAATTATTTAATTTTTATAGTTATTTTCATAGAGAAACTGCTTTTTTTCTTGTTGTCTTTGTGTCCCCAGTCACAATGTCTAGAATACAGTAATTGTTTAATATTTATTGAATTGAACTGAATTACATATTCCTAGAAGATTGAGAACTGGCCATATTGAATCAACAAATATTTATTGGATACTTCCTACTTCACTAAACTCTTTGTTCCTCATAGTATCTACACAGTACCTGACACAAAGTAGGAGACAGACAAATATATGGTGATTGATTTTCTATCTGTATTATAATATCTCTTCCATTATAATATGAATCATTGCTGTTTCATGCCTCTACTCCACAAAACAGTGGTACAGTGGATAGAAAGCTGGGTTTGGAGTCAGGAAGACCTTAGTTCAAATCCAGTTTTAGACATTTTTCATGTCTTAGGAAGTCACTTAACTGGTGTTTGCTCTAGTTTCTTCATTTGTAAAATGGGATTAATAGTAGTACCTACCTCACTGAATTATTCTGAATATCAGATGCTATATTTGTAATGAGTGCTTAAGAATACCTGGCACTTAATACAAAAATGCTTATTACCCCCCCCCCCCCATCATTTCTCTTGCACTTAGGCTAAACTGGACTATTTATCATTGACCAAATAGAATCATGAACATTTTTATTTATTTTACAAATTTTATTTATTTTTAAGTTCAAATATTTATAAATATTTAATCAATGCCTACTATGTACAACTAGCTCTATTAAGCACAAAAAAAACCTAGAGATTTTCTGCTCTCAATTTATTAGGGAGGATAGGATTACAATATGCTTACAAATAAGTGTAACAGCAGAATGCAATAGTCTAAGAAAATTTGAGTATGAAGAAGATTGTTTATTTTCAACTAGAGATGATCAAAGGTTTTATGGAAGAGATGAGGTTGGATCCTTGTTGATCTAAGTCCAGTCACTATCTTGTGATTGCTTCCTTTTCCCTTCCTTTTTTCCCTTTCTTATCTGTCTGTGCTATTCTCCTCCACTCATCTTGTGTGCTGCATTTTTAAAATTTATTTTGAGTTTTACAAATTTTCCCCCAATCTTCCTTCCCTCCCCCCCACAGAAGGCAGTCTGTTAGTCTTTACAATGTTTCCATGGTATGCATTGATCTAGGTTGAATGTGATGAGAGACAAATCATATCCTTCTATTTGCTTATGTTTTAAGGGAGAGTTCATCCCATTCACATTCAAAGTTATAATTACTAACTCTTTATTGCCTTCCATGCTATCTTCCTTCTGTTTGTATTTTTCCCCTTTTATTTCCTTTGTCCATATTCCCCAGTATTTTGCTTCTGGATACCACCACCTTCAGTGTGTTTGCCCTCCTATGTCAACCCCACTCCCCTTTCTTTCCCCTTTCCCTTTTCCCCTTCTTCCCCCACTTCCTTCTGTTAGTTCCTTCCCCCCTCCCCATATCCTCCCTCCCCCTTTCCCCTTTTCATACTTGAAAGGTAAGATAAATTTCTTAACTTAACTGAGTGTTTGTGTAAGTTAACTTTAAGCCAAGTCTGATGAGAGGAAGATTCAGGTTGTTCTCAGCTTCTTCCTTCTTCCCCTCTATTATAATAGGTCTTTTGAACCTTTTAATGTAATGAGATTTACCCTATTCAATCTCTTCCCTCTTCCCATCTCCTTACTGTCCCCCTTTTTAAGGAGGTATTGTATTTAAATCATTCTATCTGAGTCATAGAAAAGTCATGAGTGTCCATCACTTCTGGCTAAGTATATTCTCTCTAATAGAATTACAATTCTCAAGAGTTATGAGAACCTTTCTCCCAAGTGGGTATATAGCCAGTTTCATCTTATTGGATAGCAGTTTTTTTTCTTTACCCTCCCCCACCTTTTTTTAACCTTTTCATGTGTCTCTTGAACCTCCTGTTTGATGTCCAAATTTTCTATTAAGCTCTGGTCTTTTCCTCAGGAAATGTTGGAAGTCTCCAATTTCATTAAATGTACATCTTTTCCCCTGGAAGAGAAGGCTCAACTTTGCTGGGTAGCTGATTCTTGGCTGCATTCCAAGCTCCCTTACTCTTCAGAATATCTCATTCCAAGCCTTTCTATCCCTTAATGTTTTTGCAGCCAGGTCCTGTGTAATCCTTACTGTGGCTCCTTGGTATCTAAATTGTTTCTTTCTGGCTGCTTGCAGGATTTTCTCTTTTTATCTGAGAGTTCTGGAATTTGGCCACAACATTCCTTAGTGTTTTCATTTTAGGATCTCTTTCTGAAGGGGATTGATGTATTCTTTCGATAATAATTTTGCCCTGTGGTTCCATGATATCAGGCCAGTTTCCATCACTAAATCCTGTAATATTAAGTCCAGGATTTTTTTCTCTTCAATGTTTTCAGGAGGATCAAAAATTCTCAAGAGCAGTAGTTTTGCTGATTTTCTTCTATTTTTTGATTTTGTTGGTTTTATTTAACAGGCTCTTGCTGTCTCATGAAGTCATTAGTTTCCACAGACTCCATTTTCTTTTGGAGAAGAATTTTCTCCATTTACCTTTTTCAACTCCTTTTCCAATTGAAAGAGTTTTCCATTTGATTAGTTGAGGTTTTGAGAGAATTATTTTCTTTTTTGAATTTGTCCATTTGTATTTTCCAATGATTTGTTTTCTTGTTGCAAGGTGTCTCTCTCAAATCTTCCAATTGATTTTTAAACTTCTTCCTGATTTCTTCAAGGAAGACTTTCTGTGCTGGAGACCAGATCATATTCTCCTCAGAGGTTCCAGGTCTCTCTGAGTTTGGGTCTTTTTCTTCTAGGAATTTTTCTAGGGACCCCCCTTCTTCTGGCCTTTCTTCATTTTACTAAGACCTTATGTTGGCAAGGGGCTGGTTCATAGAGGTGTGGTATTGAGATCCCTAGAGGCTTTACTCACTGGGGTTAGTAACTCTAAGTGGGCTGGCCAGATGGTTGTTTTGGTTGCTTTCTCTGGAGTGTCTGTGACCTTAATTTAAGCCCCCCCCCCCTTAACTTGGACTAGGGGGATGAAGCTGTTGAGTAGCTCTCATTTTTCACAGCTGAGGGAGGTCTTCTGCTCACATGCCTGGGGCAGAGGTAGACTGTAATTGTGTTTGTTCTGGGAAGAGGCTTCAGCTGAAATGAAGCACTGGAACTCTCCCTCCAGCTCTGCTGGCAAGCTTCAGACCTTCAGTGCCACAACCAATGCCTCTTCTCTCTAGTTGGCTGATCAGGCTTGCCCCACTTTTAGGCTTTCAGGCTCTAGTCTGCCCCGCTGATCAGGCTAGTGGAGCTCTCAGACTCTCACCTATCTTATCTCCTATCAGACTGGTCACACTTTCAGGGTCTCAGGATCTTGCCTGCCCTGCTGATCAGGCTAGTCTAGTTCTTAGGTTCTGACCCTGTCCTGTGCTCCCAGCTTACCCACCATCTTGTAGGACAAACCTTGAGGTAGAAATTCTCCTAGTTTCTCTTTCTGGGTTTTTTGGATTGGATTTCTGTTAAGAGGTTTGTTTCATATTATTTATGAGGGAAGATCAGGAGATTAGCACTGTGCCTGTCTTCTCTGCTGCCATCTTATCTGGAAGTCCCTCCACTCATCTTGTAATTGTATCTCTTTGCTTAACCCTACTATCTTCTTAGAAACTTACCTTACTTTGTTAAAGAACCAAAATATGATTCCCCACATTGCTCTCTCATTAGTGATCAGTGATTTTCTGTCCCTTAGTCTCTCTTTCCCTTTAGTTCACAGCAATATGGAAACTCACTATCTTTCTGCTTCTTCAAAGATCCTAATGTGAACTTTTTGTAATATTTTGTGAACTTTTGTGCAACCTCTGAATTAAAGTCTAAGTGTTTTTTAAAATTCCCTGAGTCAGAGAGTCTGGTGAATTTCTCATTAAAATGAACCATAGCTGTTCCTCTCAGATTTCCCCATTTCAGCTGCTCTGGCAGCATTTTGAGGAACTTCCAGTTCTGAGATTGTGTGAAAAATTGGCAAACTGGATGTTCTTGAATTATGGAATTAATTATGGAACTTGCCTTCATTCATATAAAAACCCTTGACCATTTTTAAATTTAGTGCTCAAAGGAACTTTCAAGGTCATTTAGTCCAATCCATTCATTTAAAATGAAGAAACTGAAGCCCAGAAATATTAAAGATTCTTCCACCACTACTCAAATAGTAAGTAGGAAAACAGGGAACTTAACTATGTTCTTTGGATTCTAAATATAGTACTCTTTTCATTAAAAAGAAATATATATGTTAAAAATAAACTACAGCAAGTTTTTTTCTTGGGTCCAGAGCTTCCCTGTACATACACAAATATTTTATTTTATTCATTTTCTTTTCCTTATGTTAGTCTATGAATTTAAAATATGAATTTAAAAATCTCTAGGCACATGGATGTCATTTCAAACTAGCATGGGGTTCTTAAAGATCAAATGATTTCTAAAATGTTGTTCCAGGAAGATAGGGAAAATCAATTGACTCTTAACTCAGCCATTAAACTGAGTAGAAAGGAATCATGGGAATATTAAAAAAAACCTATAAATAAACTGGAAATCTCATTTCTATTAATACAAATTTCACCTCCTCCCCCCCACCTTTTTTCTTTCTTTAGAAGAATTGTTGACAAGGTAGAGAACTAACTGGGTTATTTTCTCTGGCTTATTCAGTTGAGCCGGGGGTAAATGAGAGGAACATTTATCCAGAGGCTAGCAACAGAAAAAAGAGCATTCAGGAGGAAGCTATCAGAGAAACATCCTTGATTTCTGAGACAAGTCTCAAGTCAGCTTTGAACTCAAGCCAATTCACTTTGCTTTTCTGAGTTGGTTATTACTTCTACATCCAAATTCATATTGCCATATCGTAGAGGTCATTGATAAACTAAAATACATCTCTAAGAGGAAAAATAGGAATGATGAAAGGATTGAAAACCATACCCTAAGAAGACTGCTCAGTCTGGAAACCAGAAGATATGACAAGGGATATCATAGTCTTTGAAAGATTACCCTGTGGTAGAAAGATTGTACTGTGTCACTTGACCCTAGCAAATAGAAAGAGGGGCAATAGGTGGAAGCCGTAGGAATGGATTTCTACTGGATTTAAAGAAAAATTCCGATCAAGTAGTCCCTAGGATAAGCTAGTTCAGTAACTAGTTAGGGAGTTTTCTCTTACATGAAGTCTTCAAGTAGAAAGATTGCTGTTCAGGATGACTTCTAAAGTTCATCCAACTCTGAGATTCTCTGAAGGAGGTAAAAAAAGTTATAGACAAACTAGATGATAATGAACTCAGATTAAAAAAACATCTTATGAGGGATATGGTTTCATAAGAACAATGAATTTTCTCTCTTATACATCTCTTCCCTGAGATGTAGAAGGTGATGAAATAATGTATCTTGCTCCAGTGAAATTATTTCACACTCTCCTATAGAGCTGACATTTAATTATAGCTTATACTTATATGTGACAGAGTGAATAGAAGGTTCAACTTGAACTCTGGAAGACCAGAGTTCATGTTCCCTAACTCCCTTTCTGTTTGACCTTAGGGAAATCACTTTAATCCCTCTCCATCTCAGTTTTCCTTATCAGGCAAACAATAACACCTAATTCATGGGGTTCTTGTGAAAATAAAATTTGACAACATGGAAGGGACACTGTAAAAATTAAAAATTAAAAAAATAAGTTCTATTATTATTATTATAAATTTTCATGGACTTCCAACAAATTACTCCGGGTGAGAGCAACAAAGATAGTTCCATTTCTTGATGTTAAAAAATATCAACTTATTTAAACAAATAGTTTATACAACTACTATCACCATGACTGTGGCATCACAATAACTGAAAGTACTATATGATTTATATTATTTTTGGGTTGTCTCATTTCTTCCCTCACAGCTTTTTATCATGTGGTACCAATCTATAAAAGAGAACCTTACCTAACATTCACAATGCAATGGAAAAAATCTTAAATTGTAGAGTTCTAGCAGAAGATATCAAAGTGACATATCATCCCCATCATTCTGTTTACATACTGGAATTATCTTAAAGTTACTTTTAAGGATTCTACAGATAAGCCTGTATCCAACATACATATTTGAAATTATTTTCCAAACACTAAATAAGGAAAAATATAGAATAGAAAATATAGAATAGAAACTTATCCCCCTTATCTTTATCCATAAAAGAAAATAATCAGAAGAATGAGTTAGGAACAAGAATAGACTTTATATAAAACTTTAAGGACTGTCAAGTACTTTGCATAGTTTATATTAAGAGATAACGAAGAAATGCAGTGAATCTGGAGTTGGGAAGATATGAGTTCAAATCCAGTCACTTTGAGTTGGTTGAATATTGTAGTAAATATTGAAGATTTGGGCTTAGCTCTGTCTTTTAAAATAATTTTTTTTAATTTAAGGTAATGGGGTTAAGAGTGACTTGCCCAGGGTCACACAGCTAGGCAATTATTAAGAGTTTGAGGCTGGATCTGAACTCAGGTCCTCTTGACTCCAGGGTTCTATCCATTATGCACACCTAGCTGCTCTGGGGCTTAGCTCTTTTTGAGCCAGATCCAGCACTCTACCCATTACCCATCTGTCTACCTTGCTGCCTTGTAGAATCTTCTTTCCCTCTACTCCCCCATACTCAACTTCTCTTGATGCTAATAGTAACTTGCTTTCACCTATATTAAAATAATAGGAGAGAAGGAAATGGAATAAGTGGTTCACTATATATACTTTGATTTGTTGACCTTTGGAAAAAGTCTGGGCTCAATTAGTTTAGAAGAAACATAACAGTCTGTAAATTTATGGTTTCTAATTTATAGTTCCCATTTTCTACTAATTTTACTCCTAAGTGACACTGGATGGCAGCAGAGATCCAGATGACTGGCTACTGGCCAGAAACATGGATCTTTTAGGGGAAGCTCTTGCAAAATGTTAGCTAGGATTTCCTACTACTCTGATCTAACTGTAACAATGCTATCTGTGTTGAATTCATATTAATGGAAACAAGGTCAAATGCTAATTTCCTAATTACTTCATGAGCAGGGAAAAATCATTCCTGTACAGCTTTCACTACAACTATTTCTAAGAATTTTCACTGGAATGTCTTCCAAACTGTAGCAGTTTTCAAAGATGCTCTTCTGTCTTGGGATTTCTTGGAGTTGAGTCATTGTGACTAATATGGCTTATCAAGTATGAAGATCTTTGCTCTAGTTTCATTGAGAACAAAACAAAGAGAAAGGCTCTTTTAGACCCAGAGTGTCTAATTCTTGTCAATGTACCTAATTGCCAAGTTAGTGTTTTTTAATTTCTTAGAGGTGGTATGACATAGACTCTCTATAGTGAAGCAATGAAGAACGACTGCAATTGTTTTCAATTTTATCCAACTGAATAGGTGCCAAAAATAATTAAAACTATGTTTGCCCAAGCATATTCAATCAATATTTCAGCTATTTCAATTTTTCAATAAACTGATGACCATTTTCAAAGTTCTGAATCATTTTTAAGCAATACTTCATAATTATTTAATATTTACATAGAATTTCATTTGCCTCATTTTAATAATTATTCAAAACATTTGAATTCTCAAGGCAGAGTAAAGGAGGGAAAAGAGTATTGGATGTGAATTCAGAGGACCTTGGTTTGTAGGTCATCTTAGTTACCTACCATTTTTTGAGATTTGACAATACACAAATTCTTTGGTTTGGATGCTTTGGAAACCTCGATTTCCTCATCTATAAAATGAATACTTGGATTATAAGACTTCTGAGGTTATTTCTAACCCTCACTATTTGATCCCATGAATATAAATGGAACATCATTTTAAGGACACTGAGAAGGGCTCTCCCAAGATCTGTGTCTATCCCATTGGCCTTTCCTTGAATGTTTGGATAAACATAACCTTAATGACCTTGGGTAAATTCACTTAATTTCTCTTAGCTTGCTTGTCTGTGGAGTGGGACTAATAATAGTTGTCCTAGCTATCTCACAGAGGATACAGTTGAGAAGATAGATGAAATTCTGTATAAACTTAATATCCTACAGGAATACAAACCATTGCTAAAGCCAGAATTTTGTTTTAGTCTGGGGTAAGATTTATCTGTGACTAAACTGAGTAACTGATAATTTGCCAATTTGTACATAACTTGAACCCTGAAAGGCTCTAGGGGTACAAAGAAAGGCAAAAGACAATCTCTGTTTTCTAGAACCTCATGATCTAATAGCATTGGACTGTAGTAGCTTCAGCACAAGATCATGTGCCACTGGCACAATAGAAATAGAAAGTAATTCCACAAATTAACTAATCTAACTTATTGCACTTCTGAGAAAGTTAGTGGGTTGCTTTTATAGAAAAGTCTCACTTCACATTTATCTGCATGAGAAATAGTCACATTTCTATTGAATTTTACTATAGTGATTCTTAAATTGTCTCAGGAAGGCATTATGACATAGATCATCTTTACTTTATTTCTTATTCAGTTTCTGCATAGCAATGACCTACTTTAAATATAAATGAATGAAAAAGGAAATTTAAAATGTAAGCACAGATAAACATGTACATGATCATTGCAAAGGATTGGTATGAAATCTAATCTTTAGTGATGACTTGATCTTCAAAGGATTGCAAGTCAACAGCCTTAGTGTGAATCTCAATATTTGTAGGCAATTACAAGCAATCCAAATCAAGGTTGTGGGAACCTCAGTGCTACCATTTCAAAGTTCAGAATAGGCACATTAGTCTAGATTTTGAATTTTTTTAAATTTCCTAGCTTCTCAGGTATTTTTCCATGACTTCTTCATCAACCAGGGAAAACTAGAAAAAACTATTTTTTTTTTGTGAAAAAATATAGGACTTAGAGTCAGAGGATCTGTGTTCAAACCCTATGTCATTTACTGATAGTTTGTTCTTGAACACAATACTATTGAAACTCATTTTTCTCATCTGTATGTAGAGTCAGGCAGGCCTAGTTCAAATTCATCTTTAGATACATACTATGTGACCCTGGAAAAGTTACTTAATGATTTTTTGTCCCTGTTGCCTCAACTATAAAATGGGGATAATAAGAGAACCTATTTCACAGGGTTGCTGTGAGAATCAAATGAGATAATATATGTAAAGAGCTTATATCATTGTCTGACACAAAGAAGTATACTCTTCCCTACTCTTAATCTTAACAACAACCTTGTGTGTATGTGTGAGAGAGAGGTGCTCTAATTATTCTCATTTACGGATCTTTTCTGTTTTTCTTCTATTTGTTGTCCTCCTTCCAGTTTTATCCCTAGATGAACTGACTTTAGAGTGACTTTGCTTATGTATATCACTTTTCAAGTATTCAATAAAATCCCACTGATTCTTACTGTTTTCGATGGCAATACTGCCTATAGAATCACAAAATCATAGAATTTAAAATTTTAAAGGGACCTCAGTTGCCAGATAAGCTAATACATAACCTGAAAAAGAATTATTAGTTCTGAATGAAGCTTTCCAATGAGAAGGAACTTACTATATCCTGAGGCAGCACAACTCACTATTGGATAAATCCATTAATTTTCCTGATACTAAGCCTATATTTTCCAGGCAAAATTGAAAATAAGGTTAGTTTCATATAACTTGTCTTTATTGAAGCTATATTGGCTCTTAGAAATCACTTCTTAAAGATATATTTATATATTTATAATCAGCTATTTGATAATCCATTCTACAATTTCACTAGGAATTGAAGTCCAACACACTGGCCTTTACCTTTCAGTTTCCATTCTCTTCTTTAAACACACACACATACAACACACACACATTTACCTTTATCCAATCTTGGGATACCTCTTCAATTTTTCCTTATCTTTCAAATATCACTAACATAGCATCAGCAAGTATATATGTGACATTTCTTTTAAGACTTTGGGGATAATTTATCTGTTAGGTGATTTAAATTAATTAACAGACACTTAGGTGCTCTCTTACCTATCCTTATTTACATTGGCATCAATTCCTTATTAGCTAATTTTTTTTCTACTTTTTATTTCAAGGAAAAAAGGAAAATGAGAATAAACTACTTTATTGTAGTCTATTCTATTGCCTATCATTTTCCCATCCTCTCTAACCTAATATAACTAGTCCTTGCTCCTTTTGTCCTCCTTAGCTTTCCTTGCCAGCTTAATACTCTTTTTTATTCGCCTTCTATTATCTTTCTTCCCATCTTCTGTACAAATCTTTGTAAATTTAATTGGTGAATACTTTGTGTAACTGCTTCAGGGTTCTGAAACAATTTCTCAGCAAAACTGTTTCCCTTTTGTAGTGAAAATTATAAACTTTAATGTTTCCCATTCCTCTTGGACTGAATTCTTTAAAAGAGTGTCAATCAATGGAATACAAATTATCTCTCTTCTGAACTCTTTAAAATCACTCTTAAAATGCAGGGTTTATGTTAGACTATGCCTGACTTTCTTCTCCATCTCTAAACTCTAAGAAGAAGTGGTTACTTTGCTTCAATATTCCCATCATTTCCAACCCAGAATTCAATTTGTCATATTTAGAATCAAATCCAGAAGAGGATTTCCTCTTGTTGGTTCTTCCACATTTTGAATGATGAAATCTAACTAGTCCAACACATGCCTGAAAAACAATGCACTCAACATCCTTGGTAAATATATTATATGTCTGTCTTTTATTGAAAAATTTCAATGGTGGAGGGAAGCCACCACTCCATGAAGATCTAATCTCTCCAACATAGACTATATTCATCTTTTATCATTTTTCACAATTTACTGTGTGTGAGGTAAAACCAGAGTTGTTTTCATTTGTTATTTGTCATTTGAAGAACTTTTTTTGTTATTTGTCACTTGAGGAATTTTTCAAATAGTTATTGATTGCTTCCATTTCTTTTGAAAACTGTTTATCACCCTTGGCTACTGACCTACTGGTAATTGACTAGAGGGCTTATGTATCTGCTTGTATTTCCCATATATTTTATAAAGATTTTTCTCCAAGTGAAAAATTTTCTTTTCATAATACATTTTCTTCATGTACAAGCTTTAAAAATTTCCATTAAAATTGTTTATTTTCTCTTTTTTAAAATATCCTTCTCTATCCTTTTCTTGGATATGAATTTTCCTCAAAACCATAATTCTGTTTTTTGTTTGTTTCAATTTTCATTTTTGACCTTTTATACTAAAGTTGAGAGTTTATTTTGGCATGTGGTATACAATGTTAGTTGAAACTCAATTTCTGCCCAACTATTTAAATTTTCCTAGAAGTTCTTTTCAAAAAGTGAGTCTTTCCCTCTATAGTTTAGATTCTTGAATTTCACAAACACTGGGCTACCAGGCCTGATGATCCAATAAATTCCACAGATATTTCCAGAAAGAAGTGTCTTAAAATGCTTAATTTATGCTCTTTTGAAAGTGGTAGTACCATTCATAATTATGATAAATTTATCTTTTGTGATCTTTTTGTCCTTATAGTTTGTGTGATGTGACAACCAGACTTTTAAGCAGTATCCAAGGTAGAAATATACAATGATTGCACACAGGGGAAAGATTATGCTTTGTTTTGTTCCTAGTACTTTTCCTGAAGATGCCTGTTTATTTTGTTGACCTTTCTGTCTGTGGTTGCATAGTTCCACTTGGGGTTTTGGCCATAAAACAGGAATTTCTTATGTTAGCCTTTAAGACAAAAACACTGCTAAGTTTGGTAGTTGAAGATAAGTATAGCTTTGTAGTAAATCTTGTTTTTCTCCTTTTCCCAATGCAGTGCTTTTGCCTGAACCCTGTGTTCATGAGTTACTCATTTTGTATTGAGAAACACCAGAGTGATACTCTCTCCAAGGAATACATTGCTAAGGTCCATGAGGTGAGAACCTGGTCCTATGTGCCTTGATTATTAGTGGATTTTTATACATCCAATATTTTTTGTTCAAAATAGCCTTTTCTGGAACATGTTTCTAACTCCCTCTTCCTCTTTACATTTTTCATTTTTTCCCTGCCCTGGTTAATAGGATTGAATTTTCAGCTTTAAGCCAGCTACATGGACAATGTATTTCCTTACAAATTTCTTTAACTGATTTGAATAGTAAAATGATTCAAGAAAAACAGAACTTAAGCAATTACTCAAATTAATCAAAGTTGTCAGCATATGGCAACAAAATCTGAATCATTTGGGTAAGTGGTCTGCAAAATATCTGACCTTTTTATTGGTGAATTTGATTGTGTTGAAAATAATAACATGTTGAGAGGCAGTAGGAATAGTGAAAAAGGCCAAAGAATGGGAATTAGGATACCTGAATAGTAGCCTTTGTTCTATCATTATAAACATATGACCTTTGACTATAGCTTCACCCTTGTAGTTACCCTCCACAAATGCAGAACTAGTTCTTTCAGCATAGTCTTTTGCTGTCCAAAAGGTTATCTAGTTCTTATGATGGAACTATAACAGTATCTGACTGACCATAAATGATGACGACTAGAGATCCAGTGGCATCCCCATGACCCATAGGGCAGTTTCTGAGAAACCAAAGTCTTTGGTTTCTGGGGGAAGTATGGCTGCAGAACTGAATAGATCTTGTTTTTCTGTTTTGTTGTGGTCTAAGAATTTCACCTCTGTTAGTCCAATACAAAAGCCTCTGAATGTCCACTTAATCATAGCATCAGTTATGAAAACCAACAGACTAGAACTGGGATCCTGGTCCATTATTCCCAGCTGGGATATTCAGGCAACTGGGTTTGATTTGAATTTTTTCAAAATAAACTCTTTGGACCAACAGAAACTCAGTTAAAAACGTCGAGGAAGCACCAGGAAACAGAGGCTGGAACAAACAGTGACTTGTCTCCAGAAGACCACCGGCTCAATCCCAAGATCCCTAAGAACTTTTTAACTGCAGTAACTTTAATATTTTGCTATTGGAATTAGAATTACCATGGCTGCTGATGCCAGACTTGTCCTCCAATACTTGAAATATTACAGGCTAGCCATTTCTGCTTTCCTAGATGATTGATGCCTTCTTCTCTATGACTACAGGGAGTTAGGAAGCCCATCATATTTTACTAATCAGGATTTTTTTCTCTTCACTATAAAGCTCTGAGTAGTGATTTTCTTGGAACTGCTCTATACATAGATTTTCTTGGAACTGCCTTATATTAGATTATCATGGAGTCACACTTGCTGACTATTATTATTGTACCCCAAACTTCCTGATAATGTCTCTAATTGTGTCTTTTCCCTACTTGGGGAAGAGTAGGGACAAATTTCAAGGAGATGCAGGGAGTTGACCTAGTTAGAAGGCATCAATTCCAGCCCCATTGTGATGGATTATGCCAGTTGGAGGTGGTGATTCCCTAGGTTGAGGGACTCATTGGGTTTTCTTGAGCCCTTCCCTTTGTTGCCCCTGTCTCCTGATGCCTTAGGTTCCTTCAGTTACTCCTCACTTTTAGTTCCTTCCCTTAAACCAGGTGATTAAAAGTTCTTATTGCTTTTAGCATTTGGCTTTTCTAATTCCTCTATGAAGCCCTTTTGGTCCTAGGAACAATCTCTCAGATAGTTTTTAAGAGTCTGCATGGCCCCAAAGTTAACTACTCTGTAGCCAACCTGGTGACCATTCCCTGAAGTTAGCCTGATTGGACTTTGCATAACAGCTCCATCACAGGCAGGCATCATTATTAGGCCATTATCACCTTAGGAGTGGAACAACTGAATTTTCAAGACCACACTTCAAATATAGGTCTCCCACTTTGTCATGGTTCTTCTTAATCTTATGAGAACATTAAATTGGCATGTCTGATTTCCTATTGCAGTGCTGTGTGATGAAATCAGCCTATAGCCATTTTGGAAACAAGTCACAGAAAACTGAGAAGGCAACATTTTATGAATTTGATCGAGTTCACCCAAATAGAACTAGCTCATTCAAGTTACAGACCTAGCTATTGAGTGACTAATGATCTTGGGCACTGATTCTAAGAAGATGGGAGACTTCTAGCCTAAATTTTGTCAGAGGCTTTTGTATTGGACTAATAGAGTTGAAATTCTTAGACCACAACAAAACAGAAAAACAAGATCTATTCAGTTCTGCAGCCATACTTCCCCAAGAAACCAAAGACTTTGGTTTCTCAGAAACTGCCCTTTGGGTCATGGGCATATTTATGGTGTCTTTCACCATAAGAAAAGTCAGTAGCTACTTCTCTTTAAAGCTACTGATGATTTAGTAAGTATTTAACAAAAGAACAGTTAAAGTTATATATTAAGGTTCAGAGGTATTTTCTGTGATCTCATAGGTATAGTGAGGTGAAGAGAACTGAGAATAGACAAATTGGCATTTGAGCATTTCTGATTCATCCTAAATACAAATTCAAAAGTTTGTCTTTAGTTTACCCCTCATTCATTTTCAGCACTCTCCTCATTTCTTTTGATTCCCTACACATCTTATACCCTTATAATACCTGCCCGTCATTTGTATCCTCCTCCAAATGTTCAAGACCCTCAAACCTTCCTGTATTGCCGGATCTTTTCTGATACCTGTCCATTCATCAACAGTTACCAAATTTTTTTCCCTAATCCTCCGAGGCCAGGCTCTCTTCTCTGAGACAGTTAGCTACTCTGATAAATGATACTATGTCACTTTCTGTCTATGTATACTTCTCAGATAATATGTGTAAATTTGAACAAGGATCTATCCTTAGGAATTTCTGATTTCACGGCAGAGTAAATAAAGCTTTGGAGAAAACAAAACCTTTTTGCCACTCTTAAAAATCATACCATGCAGGCTTCTTTCATGTACGACCAATCCTATATTTCTATCTGTTGTTTCCCTTATGCTGTAAATAAGCCTAAGAACAGGGAAGAAATGAGTCCTCCTTTTCCTTTGCCACGAAAAAAAAAAGGAAAAAAACCTACAAAAGTTTTGGTCAGTCATTGGCGTCAGTTGGTTGTGCCAGTAGTGGAAATGTTTATGCAAAGTATTCAAATTCCAGAAATAATGAGACTTTATTTTCATTTTTAATTGGAAAAAATAGACAAACTGAAGAGGAGGACAATCATTGGATAGCTATTTCCCTGGGTAGCTGTATAAAAGTTTTGTTTTATTTTGTTGTTTTTTAAAAAGACTACAAGTACTTCAAAAGGGCTCCACTACTCCCCTAATGGCTTGACTCCCAGGAAAATATGTACTACATGAAGTAAATAAAGCCAAGAAAAAGATTAGTGTATTCTAGTAATTCTCATGGCAGATGTATTTTAAGATGATTGAAAACAATCACCAGGAAAGATTTTAGAACTCCAAGCTTTATTACTAGTTGGCCTCCCAATGCTATGTAATTTTCCTCTTATTATGTTGATTAAAGAAGATTACCTTTAATAATATAAATTTTTTTCTTTTTCTTTTTTTGGTCCAACTGATTTGTATTTTAAGCTCACCTACAGCAATGAGAGAAAAAAATATCTATACCTATACTCATAAAGAAGGCTTTGTGTAAGGTGAGAGGCTTATATTTATTTTATTTCTATATTTAAACTTTTATGTAGCATAGTGTATATCAGATGCCATAATTACAAGCTTATACTTGTTAAAGATGACACCATTCTTAGTATCACACAATCGATTGAAAGATGGAGTGAACATGAAATCCCTCTGTGCTTATTATTTGTAGGCTATAAAAAAGATATTGATTTAGTCGAGCAAAATACAAAGACTTCCCTCTCACAACGTGTTTCCTGTGCACATAAAAAATATACAAGACTGCTTAAAAATATCACATCAGAGATTATCATTAATGTTTCAATGAGCCTGTAACCACTGATACCAAATAAAACATAAAGCAAGGTATTCACTGCTTTAACAGGATGATTCCAGCCCAGAGGTTGATGAGAGATTATTTACAAATGGTGAGGTCCTTCAGATACCCAATGGATTTGGTTCTAGAATACCCTCAAGCTTCCAACATGAGGACTATAATCAGTCCAAAAGGTTTGGTCAGATTCTATCCACACAGAAAAAGACCAGTTGATGAAGGATCACTATTGTCCACATGTCAATTTGCTGTAGGATGGACAATTTATAGAGTTTGTTTATCAGAAGAAATATATCTTGATTAAACATTGCTAATGGATAATGTTGCAATTCAGAAATCAACTTCATGAATTATGTCATATCATCCATAAATGAAGTATAAAAAGGGTGAATCATAAGTGTATATTCCCATGCTATTTAAAAACTGTGAAAGCATGTGTGAAAATATTTATTGCTTCTCCTAAAAATGTCTGATTATCTGTCATCACAATGCTTTTTATGACCATCTTATGCAAGGGTAAACCGAGGCAGAAAACCTTCCTGTGATTTGCCCTAAATCACATGGGCACTATTTGGTAGACTTGGGAACTGAATCTACAATTAATTCAATGCTGAATTAGGTGAATGTCAGGACTCAATGGCAATCCAACAATCATTAATAAGGGTGACTCCTCTAGCATACTTACTTCTGTTTTTCCTGAAGAAATAATATATATCTGTTAAATAAAGGGGTAAATGCCATCCATGGGCATGGGCACACAATCTCATTAGGGGAGTTGTGTGAGTTGAATCCAAGGACAGAAGTTTCCTTTAGACTGTTTTTTTTCCTATTCCTTGATTTACCTGAATACTCAGTGCCCTTTCAGAGATAGATTTGGTAATGCAGTTTAGTCAAACTAAAGTTTTTTAAAAAGTCTGTTGACTATATATACATAGTCATTTACATATACAAGTGTATATATGCACACATACAGAACTTATTAGTTTCCTTGACAACTAGGAATTTCATTTTTAACAGCACAGAGTCTATTTAATTTAAACTGGAGCTGAAACACTGGAAAGCTCTGTGATCTACCCACTCAGATTGAAAAGGATCAGAACCTCAGTAGTCAGGTCCCAAAGAGTTTCCAGTGGTACAAAGAAATTAAATCACCTACTTAGGATCACACAGTTAATAAGTGTTAGAGGCAGAATCTGATTGAGCACTCCTAACTCCAAGCTGAGTATTTTACTTAGCAGACCGTGCTACCTCTAAGGGTAGAGACATCAGAATATATAATTACCTACATACAAAAAAATCTTTTGAGTCTCAGATGCTTAACAATATCATCTGTTGTAATCAGTAAACAAATTGGTCTGCCTTCTATGTACAGGAAAAAACTCTGCCCTCCCTGATTAGTGATTCCCTAGCTGGGAGCATCATTTCACAAGGGTCTTCGGCCATGTTCATTTTATTTATAGTTTAATTCACTTCTTGGATTTCTCTACCACACCTTTGGGAAAGTCTTTCATCCACTCCTAATTGCTGATTTCCTTTTATATATTATCTTCTCTCATTTGATTTTAAGTTTCCTGAGGGCAGAGACTCTTCATTTATTTTTTTTTTAATTTTTTTGGTATTCCCAGAACTTACACAGTTTCTGGAACATAGAGAGTGCACTTAAGAAAGCTTTATAATAGTACTCCTCATGCCTATACCCCCACCCTCAGGAGAGTGTGTAGGATACTGTCTGCCATTTGTACTGGAGATTTGAGGGCAAAGTTTTAGTCTACAATCAGAATTTGAAACCCTTGTCCTCAATTTTTCTAACTCAAACTCTGTCAGATCATCTAGGTGAGCAACATTCTCATCTCATTCTCAGTTTCTCATCTTTGTGTCTTTGTTCATTATATTCTGCCCACTTCTACCCTGGTTTCAGCTATCTAACTACAATCCATCCTTCAAGACCAACCTTAAGTGACACCTCTTTCATGTAGCCTTACCTGGGTCTTCAGTTGAAAGTCATTTTTCTCTTCTCTGAACATTGTTTTTAGTTTTTTATTTACAAATATGCCTCTGCCTTCTATTATGGTTGTGTACACATTTGACTCTCCTTATCAAATTATAAATTTAAGTAGGGTAAGGTTCATATGTCTTTCATAGGACTTAATACAATGTCTTGGACACTGAAAGCTCTACTAAGACTCAGTTTGTGGTCTCTAGAAGTTATATTTCAAGACTTATCAGTAAGGTTTATTTTTCTCTAGCTTTAACAACAAATTATAATTTTCTTTCCATGTATTTTGGTTTGCCTCAGAAACTAACACGGGGTCACAGGCAAGTGAAAACAATTTGTGATGCCTCAAAGAAATCAGACTGTTAAATAAATATAAATTGATTCTATTTTCCTTAAGCAGTGGGAGCAGACTTTTTCAGGCAACTGATATTGACTCTCATCAAAATTTTTATCATTATAATACTAAGTGTGGAAAGAGTTGACAAAAATGTGTAGCAAATGTACCTTTCTCCATATATATATATATGTATGTATGTATACATATTTATCTGTTTTGTGGGATAAGAAAGTATAAAAGAGTTGCAATTTGCACTTTGGCTCTGCTTTCTCAGTCTAGGAGGACTCCAGTCTTATGAATGGAAAGGAAAGAACAAAATTCTAATAGTAAGTAGATGTACAAGATAAATAAAAGGATAATGAGAAAGCATCAAGTTACCCTTTATGAATTTGAGTCCCCTGGCCCAAGATTGATATCATCTTTGGGTGGTAAAAGATCTAGCTGGAGCACTTTAGGAATTTTTAAAGATCACAACTTTTCTTGGTATCCTCCCACTCTCAATAGCTGTTAGTGCAGGCCTCTTCAAATGCCCAAGTATTTATTTCATATTCATTTTTAACCTACTTATATGTGTGTATATGGTTTTTCCCAATAGAAAGTGGAAAATGATAGTGTGCAAATATAAGTAAATGTAGACTATCTATAAAAGAAAATATAAGATAGTATAGAGATGGAAGACACTAGCAATTGAAATTAATGGATTATGAAAAAAGCTTCATGTAGAAGATGATGCTTGCATAGCATCTTCTTGAAGAAAGTAAAATATTTATTAAGTGCCTTCTATGTATCAGGACCCTTATGGTACATGATTTGAAGTGATCACCTTGATTTGTCATATTGAAATCATGGTTTTTAGAGAGAAAGTATGGTATGGAGGACCAGTCTTGGAGTCAGAAGAACTTGGATTCAAGTTCTGCTTCCAATAAATACTAGCTGTATTTTTCTGGGCAAATCTCTTAAGTTTTCAGAGAAACTGTCAACCCTAAAACTTTATACTGCTGCTATTTTATATTAGTGTGGAATTTTGTTTCCTACACTGATAAAATCAGGTAAGGCTTAGATTGCTTTAATCAGAGGCAGGAAGATAAAGGCTCCATTCTAACCTCAGTTACATATTTGCTGTATGACCAAGAGCAAGTCACTTAACCACTTTGGGCATCTGTTTAACTTTAATTTTAAAATGAGGGAGCTGACTTGATGACCTTTGAGGTTTCATCTCAATCTGTGATCCTAGGATGTCTCTGAATGCCAGTCTTATCATCTATAAAGTAAGGGAGTTGACAAATTAGTCTCTAAGGTTTCTAAAGCTATGATCTTTAATCTACACCTACTATAATCCCCACTGAAAAAGTAAGGATAATTTTTTCCCCATCAGCCTGCCAAACTGTCTGAAATTCCTACTAATTAATCGTGCTGATCTAGACATTTTACAAGCCCTGTTAAAAGCTAAATATTAGGAAAGGGGATCCATCAAGTTTCTAGTAGCTATTAATATCTCAGCACACATTAGTTTGTTGGATTAGCTGTTGAGAATGGGGTCAGAGTTGATGGGAAATGACAAGGCTCAATTTTCATGAGAGGAAAGAGTTTAGGCTTTTGGGGAAAAGGCAATACATAGTAGAATTTCATGGAGAGCCATAAGAAACCAGGGGGAGTTGGGTTAAAACAAAGGGGAAAAAAATCCCCCCTTGCTGAAAGGGGAAAGAAAACAAAGAGGAATTTAATCTATTTCTCAATATTGCCCCTGACAGGTCCTGCCAATACCAACTCTTTACATTCCATCCCAATCTCCTACCTCCTGAGACATATATTTAACATATAATAATTTTCTTAGCACATTTTAAATTTAATGCATGCTTTAACAATAAAATGTGAGGCACAGTGTCAGTATGAAGGATTAATCCTCTTGCATAGACTTCACAGAGGGGTGAAAACTGGACAAAGTAGAATATTTCTATTTCACTGCCTTGAGTTCCCTGAGGGAAGACTTTCTGTTTTTTATTTTACGTGCTGTGCCCTTTAACTAATGAGTCTAATCTATTCAGTCAGCTCTACTCCATCCATCTGGTTTCGGATGTGCCAAGTTTTCAGTTAAACATTTCTCTTTTCAAATGGGTCTGGCCTGAGAGCAGATCAAACATTTGGGTGATGAGAGTTTCAGATTCATTCTTCCCCTTCACCATGCCCTCCCCCCAAAAATCTTTCTCCAAAAAAAGGGCATAAGGAACTTTCCTAGACTAAAATGATAATAGAGCAACTCTAGCCACTGGAGACTTCACGACAGTGCCTGTCTTCCCTGTCCTCTAACTCTGTGTCTTAGAAAACTATCATTCTTGGAAAGAAATTAAAGGCAAAGGGGAGCTGGCAGCTTCTAGAGATGAGTTTGTGAGAGTCCTGGAAAATGATCTCACAGTGACATTGTGAATCCACATGTATTGCTTTACCCCTGTTTCATTTTGAAGATCCCTGGTTAGTCTATGGAAAGAAGCCATAATGAATTTCCAAGATTTCTCAGAAGGTTACTTAATAGCTCTGCCCTTTCTAAGAGGGAGAGTGCTGATCCTCTGGGCAAGCTGCAAGAGACCTGATTTATACCCAGAAGATCTAAGATATCAAAGATGAAGAACTCCAAGTTAGACAAGAGGCATTCCCGATTCGGCAGTGGTTTTCAGTTCTAACAGCAAGCAATTAGTCTAAATAGAAATACCACCAAGGGAAACATAACTTAGTTAAAATTTACATTTAAATGAGATCATTTGAAGACTCAAATCCAGGGCAATCTGTTATTTTTAATGTAATGATTCATAATATTTTCCTCTAGTAGGTATTCTGCACAATATGATTTTTACTGCTTCTTAGTATCAAAGCATCATTAGGCATACTTGAAGAGTTTTGTGACTTCTATGGAATGTAATTTTTTTATCTGATACTTATTCTTTGTTGGGTTAGACAATATTGCTGAGTCAAATTTTCTATGGTGTCTTTCAAACACTTTAAAAAACATCTGTTGTATAAGAAAGAACATAGTTCAACTAATGTTGAACTGAAAGAATGACTGATGAATCATTTTTTTTTAAAACACTGATTATGTGCTAGGTAACATGAAAGCTACTGCCCTTTAAGAGTTGATAGTCTAGGGCCAGCTAGGTGGTGCAGTAGATAGAGTACTGGCCCTGGAATCAGGAGGACCTGAGTTCAAATCCACCTTTAATAATTTAATTTTAATTAAATTAAATTTAAATTAATTAAATTAATAATTTAATAATTTAATAATTACCTAGCTGTGTGACCTTGGGCAAGTCACTTAACCCTGCTGCCTTGCAAAAAAAAGAGTTTATATTCTAATATAGAAGACAACACATGTATAACTTCAATTCCAGGTCTGTGAACAGCTTTGGTTAAATAGAGCAATCTTGAAACCCAAGTGGTCAGTGTCTATAGCTAAGATATGTTTTATTGTACTAGAATGGTGGGCAGAAAAAGGGTAGCTTCTGCACTCATTTTCTCCACTGTCTCCTATGGGTGGAGGAAACTTTGACATCCTTTCCAGTCCCTAATGGGTATCATGGTTTTTCTTCATATGGATCAATGAATCAATCATTAAGTGTCAAATGTTCATTTGTAATTAATGGATGGGCATATTTGGGGTGAAATTCTTCAACTCTTCTGTGTTTCTTCATTTGACTAACATCCTTTTGTATAAAAAAAGTGGTTGTGATGCATCATTCATGCAAGACCTTGACCATTCTCAGGTACTTCTATCTTATAAATTTTTAACCACTTGATCTGGAAAGTGACTTTTCACCAGGGCACACTACCTTCTGCTTTCCTAACACATAGAGATTTCATTCCAGGACTATACTATATTACTAGTGAAATTAAGTGTAATATCATTGGCTATTTTGTGTGTGTGTGTGTGTGTGTGTGTGTGTGTGTGTGTGTGTGTATGCTTTTTTTGTCCCAAGTCCATATCTAGGCAAAAGTTTTCCTTCATCAATTCTTGCAAATGATTAATGTACTAATTATTTTTGCATATTTTTTCCTGTCTTCAGACAAAACAAAGGTCAGTAAGTCACTGCAGTCCTTGTCCAAATATCAATAGGTAATAACTAAAATTTGGAATGGAAATGATATAAAAACTACTCTTTGGGATAAAGGAAAAAAAGACAGCTCTGTACAATAATTTGTGAAAGAGAATGAGAGAAAAGCCAGAGATTGTCTGACAAGTACTCTATATTTATGGAAAGAACATATTTAAAATAGTTAAGAGAATGAATAGGTAGGAACCCACAAATTAAAATTATATAGAAGTAAATCCAGGAGGGAAGGGAAATTCTTAAGAATGAAAACTTGAAGAACTAAGAGAAATATTTCAATGGAGCAGGAAAAGAAAAAGTTGTTTACTTAGGTGACTCATTTGAACTTTTAAGACATATAGAAGATCAGAGAAAGGGAGCAAAATAAAGTATGAACTGTTGTTGTCCTTAATTTTTCTTTTTTTTTTTTTTTGAGGAGGGTAGGTTGCCTAAGTTCACTTGCCTAAGGTCACTCAGATAATATTAGGTGTCTGAGGCAAGCTTTGAACTCAGGTCCTACTGTTTCCAGGGCTGGTACTCCATCCACTACACCACCTAGCACCACCTTCCTTATCAAAAAGACCAATAATCACAAAAGGTGATGTCTTGACTCATGTGAATTGGATATAAATGAGGTATTGAAGTCCAGTGGCAAGACAGAAGTCAAAATGATTGACAATGGCCTGGAGGGCAGTGGATGACTTTGATTTCTTTGATGTCTAAGCATGCTGCAGTAGGAGTTCTCATTCACCCATTTTACTTAGGGGAAATCTTCCCACGCTTGGGGAAGATAACTCTCTAACTCACTGAAAAGCTTTTTGATTACCTTCAATCTAGTTTAGCCCTTCTGCAGAGACAGATTACTGGAGTTTGGCCATTGCATCTTCTATAGCTTCTTGAAGTCACTGATGAGAGTTGGGTGAAAGTGAACACCAAAGTGGATGAACATCCCTGAAAAGGGTTTGAAACCCTCACACCAGAAGTGCTAATCCTCCCTGAGCACCTCAAACACCCCAAAGAATAATTACAAATGTGCCACATGAAATTGTCAGGGAATTTAAGGACAATTATAAAAGGGGTTTTTTCCTGCTTTATCTTGTTTTTAAGCTATATTAGGGATGAAAGAAGGGAGGTTATCATTCTCAAGATAAATGGAAAAATGTTAATGAACAGCAGAGAGAAGTTGATCTGTCTACTTATTTTACTTCTATTTTCTTTGCTAGAGAGATGATCTTTAGACTGGAAAGGGAAGTATAAAGCCAGTTTACAGGGAATTAGTATTCAAAGTTAGTAAGAATTAGGAAAAGATCATCTAACTGCCTTTAATAATTTCAATTCATAAGGTCCAAATGAACTGAACTACATCCCAGAAGACTAAAAAAATATGTCAGATAAGGTGTTGTAAAGATTATTTTTCCCCCCCAGTTAAATTTTTTGTCTTTTAATTTTAACTGCATATATCTTGTTTGTGTAAAGCCTTTTCAATTTTAAGTTAATTTTTCCATTTTTAATTATCTATGATACTCTCTAGCCCATGCTTGAACATGAATTCTTGACCTATTCATAGATCAGAAAAATATTTTTCTTTGTTTTTCTAATTTATGATGTGTCTTTCTGTATCTAACTCCAGTTTTCCCAACAATTTTTGTCAATGGGTCCTTATCTCTGAGCCATTGATTGTAATTTTTTTTTTAAGGATGGAAGACAACAGAAGACATGGCTTTTGTTGGCCCTCAAATCATACTGATGTTTTAGGTGCTTTCTTTGCTTACACATAAAACTAATTCTATTATTCTGGCCAAAGAGTCTTTTGTGAGATTTAATAATAGAAAAATTTAAACCATAACTTTTTTTGATTTTTCTTCCTTTCACATTGTTTAAATTGCCCAATGTCTGCCAATTTTCTTTTCAAAATTTGAATGATTAAATTAAATGCCTAGATAATGAATTATTGAAAACAGAAATAATTCAAATCAAATCTTGATTCTTACCCCCCCATCCCCCCAACTCCACTTGCCTTCAAGTTTTAATGAACTCTGCCTGAGCATAGAGAGAGAAAGACCTGCTTGGGGCAGGGATAAGAAAGAGTGGGGCTGGGTGACAGCAAGCTTAAAGTAACAGTCAAATGCTGAGGCCAGAAAGTGATGTAAATTAGTACAAGTTTGGTCATTTTAAAAGCAAATCCCAGACTCATTATTCATTCCGGATCAACGCTGTTAAGTCCCAGCATAATAAAACAAGATTCTTAGCAGTCTCGTTTTGACATGTTTATGTGCTCCTGGTACACTGCCTTTCTCTCTTTCAAAGCCTCATTCTGGCCCTCTCAAGATGAGAGCCAAAGGAAAGATTCCTTTGGAAACTAAACCTCAGCACAATTTCTGGGTTAGGTCAGAGTGAAAGGCTACTTGGGGGGGGTGCATCAAGAAACCCATGTAAGTTGATTAAAGTCTTGGTACATTTATAAATTTTGGGGGGGAGTGTGAAATCTCAAGACAAATTCTAGCTGGCTCTTACAAAACAAATACTACTAAGAGCATCATAATGACATTTTCTCACCTCCCCTTTTCTTAAGAAATTAAAAGATAATTATCAACACACCCAGAAACACAAACACATAGGCACACATACATTGAACCCAGCACACCAATTTACTGTCCACCATGGAAGGTCATAAGGTACATTGTATAGAATGTTTGACTCAGTGTAAGGGGTTCAGATTCTATTTTTGAAACTTACCATCTATATCTGATGAAACTATGACTATGGATAAATCACTTTATCTTACCGAACCTCAGTTTACCCTTTCCAAACTTTATATTATATCAATATTAGCTCTTGCTCCTGTAATCCACAAATCAACTTTTTTCCAATGTAATATATATTATGTTGTGTAAAGTAATATAGCCATTCATCCCTTTACCCAAGAGTTTACATATTAATGCAGATCCAATTAAATTTATAATAACATATGCACATCACTACCCTACATGCATGAGTGGGTGTAACAGAGCAGCATAGGAATATAATGGGAAATGTACTGATCTCAAAGTTAGAAGGATTAGAATCAAATCCCAATCTAAATGACCTTGGTAACTCATTTAGCCCTCTAAATTTTGGTTTCCTCCTCTACAAACAGATAATAATAATTATGCTCCCCTTTTGACAGGATTGTTTTGAAGACAGTAAACATTAATGTGCTATATAGGTAGGATTACTTTGAAGAATGAGTTACTGTCACGCAGGCCCTGTGTCCACATATAAAAAAAATGGAAATTAATTCTTGGATACTATGTATTAATTTTCCAATGAAGTAGGTTGAATTGGCCTAAAATATTTATTTAAGACTTAGTGAATTGTCTTATATATGTAGAGATTTTCTGTCAAAGTCAAAAGCCTTTAATGATGAGGCTTTCCATTATGGACTATGATTGACAGGTTGACAGAGCTTTAATCAATTGGGGACTATCATATAAATCAGAAAGCTGGACTTTTAGAGGTCAAAGGGACCTTTGAGACCACCTGGTTCAAAATTCTATCTGAAAATAAACCCTTACTACAGGACCAATAGCAGATGAATATTTTGACTTTACTATCTCCAATGGTAGAGAACGTACTACCTCAGGCAGTTTATTTCATTGCTGGATAGTTTCTATTTATATAGAAAGTTCTTCCTTAGATTGAATTAAAATATCTCTCCTTGTAATTTTTACCTAAATTAGTTCCTCAATGAATCTATGCTTTCTTTTACTCCTTAATTGTTTCAGGGCAACTTTCATGGTACCATTCACTTACTGTACTTGACAAGAACTGGCCATGGTGCTCATTTGCCTGCATGAAGTTCTCTGTCAACACCAGTCCCTAGTGTTGTACATTGTCTGTCAGCATGTTCTAGCAACTGGATCAATGCTAACAGATTCCTATGGTTTACTGACTGAATTAAAAAAATAGGGATGAGGGCAGCATACATATAAGTGCAATGTAGTTTTATAGATTTCCCAAAACCCAAGCTATTATCACAGTGACTATTGAGGCCCAATTCAGATCACCCAGGATTAAGTTTCTGATTCTGTCCTTATAAAGAAAATTAAAACAGATGTTTTATTGAACAGTAGTAGCAAATAGTTGTGTGCCTGCTTGTTTTATTCTAGATGCTGTTTACATAGAAAAAATATATAGGGCACCTGCTGTGATTGGATTGAAGGCAGTAATTTGGTCAAGGATTTTGCTGACATTAGGAACTCTATTGTAGTTCACACTGTTCAATATAGACTCAGGATTGAATTACAGCTCTTGCATCTATTGAATTGCATGTATTGTCATTCATAATGGAAAAGGACAATTCTTAAGTTTAAAAAATGGCTGTACTTGAATAGAGCCAGAATATTTACCAACTTGTCACCCCAAAGGAAATTATTATAGTCAGACAAGCAAAATTTCACTGTAAGATTTAAGTGACTAGGATGGCAAATAGACTTCTTATTTGAAATCACCCTTATGAGCACTACCTTTATTTTTGATACTATTTTCTTGGAATAATGAAAATATTTGATTGTTAAGGCTCATTAAGTCAGTTTTCAATCACATTAATGCTAAACCAATCAGTCCTTTATTAGTAATAGTAGAGCAAATGAAATTCAAAGAATAAAAACTGAGAAATAAGCATGAATTAGCTTTCACTGCAAGGTATTTTTCCTAGAGATTTCTTTCTTTTACTATTTCTCCATTTATTCATCACTTAAGAGGCGTTTTTTGAATGCCTATTTTATGTACTCTAGTTGGTTTCATAAAAGAAGATGATCAATCAACAATAATTTCTTTTCCAAGATGGCACAGTGGATAGAGTATCGGATTTGGAATCAGGGATTCAAATCCTGGCTACTATATTTACTCAATTGTGTGACCCTTCAACTTACATTCACATTCTTCTCTTTCTTTTATCTCCCACACCATGCTAAATTTTTTTGAATACATAGAGCAAATAGAAGTTCTCACTGTACTAAAACTTACATACTCACCCAGATCAGGAGTTTGGATCTGAGGGTTTCTTGTGTTACAGTAGGCAAAGGCTTACAGACCAGGGAGCTTGGAATGGTGTAGTCAGAAGATTCTCTTAAAGAAAGTCCAAAGCTATCTGGTTGGAATTGTTACAATGGATGTATAATTCTGAGGCTATCAGAGTCAGAATACTAACTTTGTATATGAAACTTGAGTTGGTCTCAGAAAGGTCTGATACTGGGAGAATGGAGAAGGTTTAAATTCTGAAAAAAGTTCAACAGTTTGTAGCATTTGGTAGGGAGAATTTTCTGCAGCCTTGGAGGATCCCTAACCTGGGGACCAGTTTGAATAGTCTTCTCTTCCCCCAAATTAACTGAATATTGCTGCTTGGGGAGATGGTGTGTGGTGTTTGGGTGTGAAGTTGATCAGCAAAATCTTTACAGAAAGGAGAAAATTAATATGGATATTATACTTACTCTTTGAAGTCAAGCAAAATAAATCTAATCTCTCTTTTACATGACAACCCAAAATGTATTTTAAGACAGTTATCATGTCCCTTATGAGTCATTTCTTCTCCAGGCTGATCATCCTCCATTCCTTCAATTCATGGTTATTGAGTCCCAATATCAACTTCATTATTCTCTTCCTTATTATCAATGTTGTTTCTAAAATTTATCTATATATAGTATGTTAAATATTCAAATGACTTACTTTCAAAATTAAAGACAAAAGACTTTATTCCATAATAAATGTCACAAAAAGTGGAAGGGCAAAGGATAGAAAAGTTAAAGAAGAAGGAAGGAGAGGAGATGGTTTAAAACAGAGAAACCTAGAGAAAGCAAAGCATAAGGGAAGGTAATGTCCCTCTTTCTACCCTAAGAAGAAAGACAAAAAGGGACAAACAAGTAGAGAAATGAGGAAAATGAAAACTATAAGAATTAACTTGGAGAAATAGTGTGTCTATCCCAAGGGACATGAATGATGATGGATAGGGTAGGGTAGGTAATTGAAAGAAATTCAACGATGTAAAGGGGGGGAAAAGTTAACTCAGCAAGTTTTTTTCCCTCAGCTTCCAGGGATACAAATCATGGTGCAATAGAAAGATATTAAGCAAGGAAATTAGAGGTCATATAATCCAAAGTCTACATTTTAGTGATGAGGAAACCCAAATAGATAAAGCAACTGGCCCAAAGTCACATGAATAGTGAAGTGAGAGATCTGGAATTTAGTTCCAAGTCTTTTAAATCTAAAACCATTGATTTTTCCATTGCATCACACTCTCTCTTAAAGTAGCCCTGAAATACTAAAGGATTCCATAAACATTCATTAGCATGTTCTGAGAATCTGGGAGAGTAGATGTTGGAGCTATGGAGACATGAAGAGTCTCGGGATGAAGTAGGAAAAAATAAGCTTCCCACTTTGAACACCCACTGTGAGGGTGATGGCAGCCTGGGAGCTACATGATAAAATTGAACTTGTGGGGAAAGGCCTCCATCAAAGGAGCTCTTAAGCTTGGGATTGTTATTATGAAGTCACATAAACCAATTAGTTCTTACTGTAATGCTTGTTTTGACAATATAAATGTGTTTCAACGTGATTGATCTATTAGGGAATAAAAGTCATGCAACTTCACAATAATTCACAAAGCTGCAACTCTCCTGACATCTGCTTCCACAAACAAACTTCAGGTATTTTTCAAGGCTATATTTACTTTATTTATTGTTTACCATATCTTCTGGTGCAGTAGTAGGTGCAGTGGTGGAGGAAGGCTGATTCACACTCATACACTCCCTAACCCCTCAAATTCCAACATTGCTACCCAAGTCTGGTACTTACTTACATACTGGAGTCACAATCCATAGTCAGGTCTTGAGCCTTGTACAGTCTTACAATGCCTTATAATAGGGGAAAGAAGACAAAATGGGTGGTAGAAACAACAAGAGGGCATAAATTCTGAGGCCACTTCCTTTACTGGGAAAAAGGTTTCTGAGGCTCCTCTTCCATTGGAAGTTCCACAATAATTCCTCCCTCACTTACTACTAAGAAGGAAAAACAGTGAGTTTCTCCACTGTGGGGTCTTTTGCACTCAGTTTCAGCTTAGAAGCCAATAAAAGGCCTTTTCTTCACCCTGTACAAAATAGAAAGGAAATTGTAAAAGACAAAACACAAAAACAAAACAAAAAAGTCTATCTTCTTTGAAGTGTAGAGCTAGGCTCCTTTATTACATGTCCTCATAAACTTCCAGAAGCAGATTAATCAAATATTGTGATAGTCAAATCATCTTCTGGGCTCTCATAGACCTGTTCCCTATTACACTTATCACTTGCCTTTTAGAATTTGGACAAAGAGATTTGGAAACAGAGCAAAGGAAGATAGGAACAAGACTGTCTGCTAATGAACTATCTCCTTTTCAAATAGAAAGGATGCCCTTGTTCTAAGTCTTTTTGGTAGATCTCTATAGGATGGACTGTATTCTTTAATCTGCATAACCTTCAATATTAGCATTAAAGCGAAGTTCTAATTACTACAAATTATGAATTCCAAGTCCCATTATTTGAATCACACTTAGTAAGTTAAAATTTCATGTATATTTATGGTCATTGGGTCTAATGAAAATATGCTAAGTAAATTTGAATAATGTTACCTAGGATTCTTTATTCACACTAATCAATACCTAAACACTATAAAAGGGCTTCCTTTTTGGAAGGCAAGGTAAAGTTCACTAACCAAATATCTCAATTTTTATTTTGTGAAATATACTCTGTTTCTAGGGAACTTTTTAAAGAGGTTGGCAAATTCAAGTCAATGACTGGAGAATTCTCACTTTGTATGATTGTACTTAATTAAGGAAGAAATACTATAGGAAGCAGGGGTTTTTGTGAATGAGTGAAAAGAACTTTTCCAAATTTTTGTAAAGATAAGAGAATAGACTCAGAAAGATAAAGTAGAAACGACAATGGGAAAAGGAAATAAAAGGAGGTTTCTTATACCTGGGTTCCAGTTTCCTCCTCTGTAAAATGTTAGAGATGGGTTATATTATCTCTAAAGTTCATTTATGTCCAAAAATCTATGAATCTAAGATTAATTTGAATGGAAGGAAATAAGGAGGAAGGGAGAGAAGAAGATAGCCTATAAGGACAGGTAGTCTGATGTAAGATATTGAAATCAGATATGAGTAATTTGAAATGAATATTAAGTAAATGAACTCAAGGAAAATTATACTTTTCTAAGAAAATAAAGAGAACACCTTTGTAAATGAAGAAATTATTTTCTAGTTTGCTTCCCT
This sequence comes from Macrotis lagotis, assembly GCF_037893015.1. NCBI lineage: Eukaryota > Metazoa > Chordata > Mammalia > Peramelemorphia > Peramelidae > Macrotis > Macrotis lagotis. Next base: position 78,651,293 of record NC_133664.1, on the reverse strand, counting down.
CATATGAGTTAGGGATCACATTGGTCTGATGTTCAAAGTTTATTTGTACAGTTTTCTTCCTAACTAGATAAAACAAGTCTGACTTCATTCAGAGAAGAAAAAACAAAAACAAAACCTGAAATTAATAGTGAATGAGTTTTTATTGTTTTTTAAAATTATAATGAAAAGAAAATCAGGTAGGGAATTACAAAAGACTTGGTCCTAATCTTAAATCAGAGTATTATAAATTTGGAGCTAAAAGGAACTTCCTAGATCATCTTTTTCAAGTCCTTTATATTACATAAGAAGGAAAAGAGACTCAGGGAAGATCAAATAGTATTAGAGGCAGTACTAGAACACCGTTTAGTCCCTGTTGGATGTCATTTGTTGAGTCCCTTTTCTGGACTTTTATGTTGAGTCCCACTTCTGGACTCTCTCAGTCTTCCCCAGGAGAACATTGGAAGGGTGGGAGACAAGGAAGACAAGGAATACAAGATCTTCAAGTGCTCCATTTATTCACCAGAATACAAGTGCTTCAAATATCTTTCCCAGACCCTAATCCATTGCCACTCCCACGGCACTTAGTAAAATAAGGTTCTGATGCTCAAAGGCACAAGGTGATGATAATTTACAGTATTCCCACACACACACACAACAGTCCCTAACAGAACACAAGTCTTTTGACTCCAAATCCAGTGTTCTTTCCGGTGAACTATTCCTGCCTCACTCTGTTACTAGACTGCTGTTGACATTGAGCCTTAGTTTCCTTAGATTAGGGATTTGATTGAGATCTTTTCTTGTCCCATTTTGCTCCATGATTTTAAGACAGATTTCCTCTCCTCCTCCCCTCATTGCAATTTTCAGTCAATTGGCTTAGTAATGTGACCAATTAGCCTTAAACTTTTATAATTCTCCCAACTCACAAAATGGTAACACCTGAATCATTTTACTTTTAGTCATAAGCTAAAGTGTTAGCTCTATAAAGTCCAGTGACAAAATGTCTGGTGGGAGATCCTTCTGCTCCCTTAAGTTCATAGCAGATATTATAGGTAATGACTTTATTGGGAGTGGAAGACTCATCCTAGTACATAGAACTGTGGAAATACTTATCCCTTTCTGTAGAATTTTCCTTTTGTGGTGCTGATTTCTTGATATTCATGGTGTTTGGGTCAGTTTAGGAAAAGTTCAAGAGAGTAGAGGCAGTGGCTATGTAATGCTTTTGGTCCCTAGCCAGCTACATACCACATACAGACTGGTGCTTAATAAATTTTGTTTGATGTTTCAATGGGTAAAAATAATTGATTTTGATCTTTTTCTTAGCTCAAAGTTTCATTGTCTTTGGGGCATTTGTAATTCTAAAAGGCAGGCATCTTAGAACTTAGAGAATCTCCTGCTTCCTCCCCCAATCCCATGTCACTTTCTTCTTTAACATTTGGCTGCCCTTGATCTGTCTTATATTTATTTTTTACTCTTACATTCAGCTTGCTGATGTCATCACAGAGGTAAGCCTCAGGCTGGAAATCTGGATGAAATCTACATTTTCTTTTTTAGCTGTTTATGTCATTCCAGAGTAAGCTGCCTTTTATTTCAAACTTTCTTGGTGAAAGATCAGTGGGTTGGGAAGGGTAAAAAAGCCATTCATTCACAGATCAAATCAGGTTTAAAATAGGTCAGATTCAGTGCTACTGTAATTGTATTTGACATTTACACTTTAAACAAAACTGCACCATTGCCCACAACTTAAACAAACTTTACTCTTTAGAACTGTGGCTGAAAAATGTCACCAGTATCTTACTGTGTGGGTGAAGTATACAATTTAGGTTGAATTCCCTAACACAAAGAGGATGGAGGAAGGGAGGAGGAACACTTATAAAAATAAAATAACAGCTGGACAAATGTTTATGTGCACCCTGAGCTGAGAAAGACCTTTTCTGCGCTATTGGGAGACTGTCTTTTTTTCTTTCTTTCTTTCTTTAGTCATGTTATTGAACTTGTGTTTTCTATGTCTACCCATGATACTTTTACCATGGCTTAGTTCTGGAAAGGGGGCAGAATTACTCCTTTAAGGCTATTTTTTTAATGATCAAATTTGTGACTATATTCAACTCAATTCAGTGGAATACCCCCTTTATTTGCGAAAAAAGGTGTTAGGTGCTAAGGATGCAAAATTAAAAAAAATCAAAACAAAGGGGTTTGCAATTTATTAGAGGGGATGCACATGAAGAAGAAACATAAGAGCCAATTCAAATTTTGGAGGCAAATGAGCAATCCAGCTCAAGTTATTCCAGAAATAGTTAAGGAAAGAGAGGATGTTTTTAAGTTGGGAGATTAATATAAGTATCCAGAGTTGTCAGCTACATTGAGTTTGAACACCTAGTCAAGAAAAGTTTCAAAGAGGTTAATTGCAAAATGGACTTCTGGATGATATATCCTAAAGGATTTTCATCCATAGGATCATAATTAATATGGGGCCCGTATGTCTTTTATTCAGGTATGGTTGAATTTAGAGGGTATCAAATTGTCATTCCAATGACAGGTACTGTTACTATAGGTGATCACAAGGGACAGAGGGGTGAGATCCAAAACTCTAGTTTCTCCATATAACATGGTTTTCTTCACATTAGAAGATAAAAGAAAATTTCATCTTTTTTTCTTCTGATAACCAGAGTGCAATTGCATGAGCACCTTCAATTTAAGTCAAGGTTGGAAGAGGAATCTGGAAAGATCATGGCTCCTACCCTCAGCTGCTAAGAGCTCTTATCCCTTTGATCTAGAGATGGCTGGATCTCTTTCTCCCTTAAACCAGGTTTCCCTAACAGTGGGAGACTATGACAAATGTTTAGGATCAAGTATGTTCAGAGGGGGAACATTACCTTTGAGAATGTACTCCCTTCTGTCATGTGCTCACACATGCATACACATAGGGAATAATATTACCTGTGGATCAGAAATCTGATCATCCTAGGTCAGGTGAGAACATGACTTTCCATTCTGCTCTGCCTGCTTTTCTGTAACAACATGTAGAGATTGATGATCAGTTTGTGGTAGTGGCGGGGGAGGGGAAGAATGTGACTGGTGTAGAAAGGTATGGGATTTTTCTTTTTTCCCACATACACCTTCCAGTATACTCTAGCCAGTTTCTAAGAACAGTCAAATAGACAGCTGTCAATCTATCTATTTCATATCTCCTCCCATTCATAGCCAAACTCCTTTTGTCTACTTCGTAACTTCTTGTACCTGACCACTCAAACTGGAATTACTCTTTCCCAGATTACCAAGAATCTGTCCATTTCTAAGCTCCCTAACTTTTTAACTACAATTTCTGATACTATTGATCACCACCTTCTTCTGCATATTTGCTTGCCCTCAGGTTTCCTAAATTGTTCTCTTCTGAATTTCTTCCTAATTTTCTTATCACCTCTTCATTTTCTTCACTCAATCACCATTAAAGATCCACCTCCAAACCAAGTTGAATGTGGATTTATAACTGCAGTGCACACTGCCTATATTATCTGTGTGTGGGCTCAAGGTCATTCTCCAGCTCAGACATCTTTCATCGTTCCTAAAAGCAGGGACATAAAGGTCATATTCTTTATTTTGGCACAGAAGATCCTCCACAAACTGACTCGAGCCTACTTTTCCAGTTAGCTTTTGTGTTTCCTTTTGCAATTGGTTAATTTTAGTTTTAAATGATCTGCATTCCTTTTCCAGTTAATCATTTTTACTTTTAAAGGAGTTGATTTCTTCAGTCAATTTTTCATAATTTTCCTGCAAGTCTCTTTTTCCTTTTTATTTTTTTACATTTTTCTTTTCCCTCTCTTTTTTGGTTTTTTAAAATCCTTTTAGAGCTCTTCCATGAGGTTTGGGATTTGAGACCAATTCATAAACTCCTTTAAGGCTTCACATGTAGACAACTTGTACTGTGTGCTTCTGAGATATTATTTTCATCATCCATATCTGAAGAATAAGTTAGCACTTTTTTTGCTCATTTTGATAGTTGAACTCTACTCCTGGGGCACAGGGAGTATAGTCCCAAGCTTTTTGAACTTGGGCTGGGGTCTGGTTCCTAGTTTATTGTTTGCCAAAACGTGACCTATACAGCTCAGTTGTTGCCTATGCAGTGGTTTGTTCCCAACCAAGTTTTGTCTGTTGCCTCAATTTCCCTACCCTAACCACTGGTTTATTTATTATCCTCATACTCTTTTAAATCTATATTCTTTCACTATTTCTCCCTTCTCCCTTTATCCTCCATTCTTACCCTTTAGCTCATAAAAATGCTGCTAATACTTTAAGCCCCTCATTAAATATTGCTCCTAGGAAACTTTCCATGATCCCTGTTCTCTAGCCAGAAGTAACTGCTTCCTCCTTTGAACTCTAAAATTATCATCTATATCATGTAGTCATTTACTATCTCGCACAGTAAGCTTTTTCAGATCTACATGTTTCATCTCTCTGACTATATGATAAATTCCTAGAAGGTAATGGCCATATTTCACAATTTTTATTTTTATCAAACATCTAAAGGAGAATAGTACAGCCCAACCTACATGATCTAGTCAAATGCCTACCCTCATTGACTTGTAATTTTCTCATTTGAAAGATAGGCATTAACATATTTATGCTTCCTACCTTCCCAGGTAACTGTGAGGCTCAATTAAGATAATACATGTAACAGACTTTATAACCATGAAGTTCCCTATTAATGTCCTTGTTATTGTTATCATCCTTATTATCTGGACATTAAAGTGAGATTGGTTTTAGAATTGGGTTATCTTTTCCCAGCGCTTGAGAAATCCAGGATTTTGGGAAAATTTGTTCAAGCAAGTCTGAAGGAAGAGTATTAAGAGGTGTGTGTGTGTGTGTGTGTGTGTGTGTGTGTGTGTGTGTGTGTGTGTGTATGTATTTTAGGTACCCACCTAGAAGACAGATGTGCATTTCCATTGGCAGGCATAGAATACACTGAAATGTCACCTATTTATCTCTTCCAAGATAGAAGTGTTGTCCAGACTCTTTAAACCCATAGGTCCCACCCAGGCTAGACTGAGTCATCCTTTTTCCTAGAGAAGATAGAGTGTAATCTTGTGGTTTGCAATGTAGGAGTCCTTCAAAAAAGGATTTTATTTCTGGAAAATAAAGATTCCATCATAGTTCCTATAATTGAAAATTATTTATATTCTTATCCAGATTTCTAGGACAACCTTCCCCTGACTCCAGAATTTTTGGGAAGTTGAGAATCTATTTCCTGTAAAATATTACTTTATGGAGTATATCATTGTACAAATTTCTTTCTCTGTGTATATTTGTGTACATGCATACTTGACATGTAAAAAAATTAGAATCATTTGAATAAGAATCACAAAACTTTAAAAATTTAAGGAATTTGTAGAGGTCATCTAATATAATTCCCTGTTCATTGCTGAAATTCTCTCTTCAATATTCTCAATAGATGATGGCTATCTAGCTTCTAATGGGCATGGGGAGTCACTCCTTGAGATGGTCCCCTAAAGAATTGCTCCTTGATGACACAGTGGATAGAATGTCAGACCTAGAATCGGAGTTCAAATCTGAGCTCAAAACTTGGCTTCACAGGAAATTATTATAGTAATCTGCTGTTTGATAAACCCAAAGAGTCCAGTTATTGGGATAAAAACTCTCTCTTTGATAAAAACTTATGGGAAAATTGTAAGTTAGTATGGAAGAAAGTGAGATTAGACCAACACCTCACACCCTATACCAAGATAAGATCCAAATGGATACAGGATTTAGACATAAAAAGCAATACTATAAGTAAATTAGAAGATTAAGGACTAGTTTACCTGTCAGATTTATGGAAAGGGAAACAGTTTATGACTAAAGAAGAGACGGAGAACATCACTAAAAACAAAACTAGATGATTTCGTTTACATTAAATTAAAAAGTTTTTGCACAGATAAAACCACTGTAACTAAGATCAAAAGAAATGTAGTAAACTGGGAAACAATCTTTACCACTAATATTTCTGACAAAGGACTCATTTCTAAAATATAAAGGGAAATGAGACATATTTTTTTTTAAAAAGCCATTCCCCAGTTGACAAATGGTCAAAGGATATGTAAAGGCAATTTATTTACAGATGAGGAGATCAAAGCAATCCATAGTCATATGAAAAATTGCTCTAAATCATTACTTATTAGAGAAATGCAAATTAAAGCTTCTCTGAGGTACCACCTCACACCTCTCAGACTGGCCAATATGACCAAAAAGGATAACGATCATTGTTGGAAGGGTTGTGGGAAATCTGGGACACTATTACATTGTTGTGGAGCTGTGAACTCATCCAACCTTTCTGGAGAGAAATTTGGAACTATGCCCAAAGGGCAACAAAAATGTGCATACCCTTTGATCTGGCAGTACCACTACTGGGGTCTATACCCTGAAGAGATGATGAAAAAAGATAATAACATCACTTGTACAAAAATGTTCATAGCAGCCCTGTTTGTGGTAGCAAAGAATTGGAAATCAAGTAAATGTCCTTCAATTGGGGAATGGCTTAGCAAACTGTGGTATATGTATGCCATGGAACACTATTGTTCTATTAGAAACCAGGAGGGATGGGAATTCATGGAAGCCTGGAGGGATTTGCATGAACTGATGCTGAGTGAGATGAGCAGAACCAGAAAAACCCTGTACACCCTAACAGCAACATGGGGTGATGATCAATCTTGATGGACTCACTCATTCCATCAGTGCAACAATCAGGGACAATTTGGATCTGTCTGCAATGGAGAATACCATCTGTATCCAGAGAAAGAATTGTGGAGTTTGAACAAAGTACAAGGACTATTCCTTTTGATTTAGGAAAAAACCCTGATATCTTATTGTCTGATGTTGTTATCTCTTATACTTTGTTTCTTCCTTAAGGATATGGTTCTCTCTCATCACACTGAATTTGGATCAATATACAAATGGAAACAATGTAGAGACTGACAAATTGCTTTCTGTTGGGGTGGGGTGGGGGGAGGGAAGTAAAATGGGGGAAAACTGTAAAACTCAAAATAAATAAAATCTTTAATTTTAATGAAAAACTTGGCTTCAGACAATTACTAGATATGTGACTCTGGACAAGTCACTTCACCCCATTTGGTTCAGTTCTTTATCTGTAAAATGAACTAGGAGAACGAAATGGCAAACCACTCTAGTATTGTTGCCAAAAAACCTCCAAACAAACAAGCAATTGGGATCATGAAGGTACAACTGAAACAACTGAACAACCACATCAACCTAACGTTGAAGCAACATCTGCCTACATATAACTTCCATTCATTGATTCTAATACAATGGAAATATGTAATATGATTTTGAAAAAATGTACTTGATGTGTTCATTATTTTTTCTAATCACTTAATTAAGAAAAATCTCTCTTTCAGGTCTATAATATTATAGTTATATTTGAATCCACAATTATTTTTAGAGATTATAGAGGAAGCATGGGGTAGCAGAAAGTAGTAGTCTAGGATTCAGGAAGACCTTGGATTAAGTTCTACCTCTGACACATTTTGGCAGTGTGACTATTGTCTGACTTTAATGACCCAATTACATTCTAAGTCAATAAGTTGAGAGCATTTGCTGTTTTTTTATTGGCAGAGTTTCCTCAATAGGAATTCCCTACACCAATGAATTCACTGTTCTGGTTCTTCTTCTCAAGTCTGTATCATCTAGATAAAGTTGTTTGCTTATATATAATGAACATACATATGTACATTTGTATACATATACACACTATATATGTATATATATACATATATAGTGTGTGTATGTGTGTTAATGTGCATATAAGGTATTCTAAAAGTCTTAGTATGATTCTAAGCTTTAATAGATTAAAATTTAAAAGCTTCGAACTACATTAAGCCTTTAAAGACATCCTGTAAATCTACCTCTTTATCTATTTTTATGCTATATGTAGTATTTCCATATATTAGAAATATGTATACATCCACTCATCCACTCAAAATTTATAGTCACTATGACACTTCCAGTTATTGTAAAAGTCATCTTAGTGATTGAACTAGTGCCAGACATCTGTTTTCTTCAGCCCAGCTGTACACCATTCGGGCTGGTTCCCACAGTGGGCACATTCTGTTCCCTCAACTGATGAACCCGTCTAACAGAGGCCAAACTTTGTGCTCTGTTGGACTTGTATTCTGCCTGTGTCATCCTGCAGAATGACATGACCAGGAATTGGACCTTTCTCTGATTCCCACAGTTGGAAATTATTTCTCCCTCCTTGAAACTTTCAGAGTGCTTTGTACCTTTCCTACAAAGACATTCTAATTTGTGTTTTCATTATTTGTATGTTTATCTCTTCTCATAGATCATAAGTCTCCTGAGGACAGAGGTATTTTATTCATCCTTGCATGTTCACCTCCTTGCACATACTAAATTATCATAAAATAATAACATTTTATAGCTGGAAGGAGCCTTGAACTTAGAAAATATGTGAAAAATGTTTGTTGAACTGAATATAATTCCAACTCTGGCATTCTTTGGTTTCTGGTCAGGAATTTGCTCTTGGGTAAGTAAATGAGCCCCAATCCAGTACTTAGTGGAGAAATACACACTAGGATCTGATTCAAGTTTGGTGAAGTGAAGAGAATTCTGGACTTGGAGTCAGGGGAGAATTAGATTGAAATAGGTCCTTTAGCATTAGTTACGTTAAGTTGGGCAACTTGCCATCTCTCTGAATCAAAGTATCATTGGTAAAGATAGAAAATAATACCCAATGGTATCTGACTCACAGAGTTATTAGACTCATATGATGATTAGAATGTAAACTCCTTGAGGGCAGGGACAGACTGTCTTTTGTCTTTTATATCCTTGATACTTAGAACAGTGTTTAACCTATAGAAGATTCCTAATAAATAGAAATTGCTTGATTGATCATTAGAAATGAGATAACTACTATTATTGTTATCAGTAAGGAGTAACATTGGAATAAGAGTGTTTTAAATTTATTTTATAATTATTTTATATTTTATTACAACACTGCTCAAAAAATTGGTAATTGCAATTGTGCCCATATCTTTAAATTTTGGTACATATCTACCCCTGCTTCTAGAAATATACTTTCTAAATCACAGTGTGTTAGCTTAAAATGTACCTTTTGTTTTCAAAAACTAGGTAGAGCATTCAAGGTTTTTTTTGACAATTTAAAAATATGTGAATGCTTCTTGTTGAAGAATCATGCAAGGTGAATAAAGGACTGACTCTTAAATATGGAAAACTGAGTTCCAATCCTGTCTCTGGGAAGATGGGTAAGAATCATAATTTCTCAGAGACTTAAACAGTTGTCCAAGTCTCTAAGTTGCAGATACATTAAACAGCATCCAGTGAAAAGAATTTCATCATCAGCTCCCCAATGATGAAATCATAAGCATAGAATTAAAAAAGAAAAAAAATATCCTACTGGGTTCCAAGCTTCCCTTATCTATATAAGAATATAATCTACCATTCTTCACCTTTTCTGTAAGGGCAACTGGAGCTTGGAGAAGTGAGCAGTAGGGTTGATTATGTAGTCAGGTAGAAACATTGGTTAGAGTGCTGAACCAGAAGTCAGGAAGACTGTCTCTGAACTTCCTGGCTCTGTGACACTGGACTGGATCATTTATTTCACTTCTCTTGGTCTCACCCCAATTTCCTCATCTGAAAAATGTAGATATTATTAGCTTCTACCTCATAGGATTGTTGTGAGGGTCAAATGAGTTAACATATGCAATGCACTTTGCAAACCTTAAAATGGTATATAAATGCTATCATCATTATTTAATTAAGATTTGTGAAAGTCAGAAATAGTTGAGGAGCTACTTATAGCAATAAGGACCCAACCAGGTCAAATACCAAATAGGTTAACCCTATTAATTTGAATACTCAAATATTCAAGGTTATTATTATCAGCTCAAATAGAAATGAGACTATTAATCTGTAGATAAAGAACCATGCCAGAGGTAATTAAGCTTCATTTTAAAGTATAATATTATCTGTTTTATTGTATTTTTATTTATTTTGTTAAGCATTTTCCATTACATTTTTACCTAGTTCTGTTGACACTTAGGGACTGGGATACCTCTGCTCAAGAAGATCTACATGCAAGACAAAACCACTATAACCAAGATCAAAAGAAATGTAGTAAATTAGGTAACAATTTTTACAACTAGCATTTCTGACAAAGGATTCGTTTCTAAAATATATAGAGAACTGAGTCAAATTTATAAAATAAAAGCCATTCCCCGATTGACAAATGGTCAAAGGATATGCAAAGGCAATTTACAGATGAGGAAATCAAAGTGATCCATAGTCATATGAAAAATTGCTCTAAATCATTAAGTGAGATTTGGGGAAAAATTATAAAATTCAAAAATAAATAAATAAATTTTAGAAAACGTCTACACTCTTATAATTTCAATTTTTTTCTCCAAGAATATAGACTACAATTTAACTTTTTAAACAGGTGCAAGTCAGAGATGACATAGAGCTATATCGATTCACATTGATTTGGCACTATGAGGTTGACAAAATATTTTCTTCACATTGCCCCCTGAAAAGGAGGCAGTCTCAGTATTATTATTATTTTTTTGGTCTGGATTTATCATTTCATTTGTGTAAAATGAGTTTCAGGTGAGGAATTGTTCCAGTGAAATTTAGCATTTGTTTAGCAACTTTGTCTTAGCTGATTTCTCTGAGATGTTATGGGTTTTACCCTGATTATACATTCAATTTGTATCAAAGCAGGACTTGACCCCTGGTCTGCCTGTCTCTCATGTCCTCAGAGAGGACTTTGGGGTGAGGGCTGCTGATGCCTTTTTTCATCCAACAATCACCTGTGATTCCAAGTAGCTCTATTATGCCCAGCTGCCACACCCCAGTAAAACATCTTAGCAGACAGGCTAAATAAGTTTGAGGGTGACCAACAGGTAACCTGAAAGGGATTTAAGTGGATGTCTGCTCCAACCATGTGAAGACCCCCTCCTGGTGGAACAGGCAAATGGGTGAAACAGTTATCACCTATGACCAGTTACCTTGACTTTTGTTTTAGCACTGGACTTCAAAGACTCTGGAAGAGAGTGAGTTTAATGATTTTTTGCAACTCTTCCTCACTTAAATCCAATTCACAGGCAAGTCAAGATATCACCCTCCTGATGTCATTGTTCCTCTAAGAGAATGAAGAAAAAACAATAAAAGCAGTCTGTCTCTGAGATCTGTCTGTCCACTGCTACACATTATCTCTTTAAATATTTTTATTGATGCCATTAGCAGATGAGAGAATGGCATCTTATCAATCCCATAACTAGTAAATAGATGAACTAGTGCTGGACACTCAGGATCTAGTTTCAACTTTATCATTTACTAGCTTCATGACTTAATAAACTTCTTGGACCTGAATTTTCTCAACTATAAAATGAGGGAGTCAGATGAAATCAGTGGAGTCAAACTCAAATAGAAACACACATATTGACTTAGACAATCACAAATTAACATTGCTTGTTTTAAAATTTTATTTATTTTGTTACCCATTTGCCAATTATATTTTAATCTTGTTCAAGTTACACCTTGTAGTTTTGCCCCATGTGGGTGCAAGGTTGATACCTCTAGATGTAATGATGACTAGGTTCATTCTAGCTAGAAAATTTTATTATTTTATGAGAACTAACAAACTGCTAATTTAAGAAGGATTAAATAGTAATGTTTTCCACCAGCTCTCTTCTCACCTATTCTCCATTTTTTTCCTTCTAGAACTGAAAACATAATATTTTCATGCTGATCGCTGAGAAATAATACCAGATTTTTAACTGTCATTATCAATATTTTTTTTGTCATCATTATGATTTGTTCTATGGATTAAATAGAAACTAAATGAAATAAGCTAGAAGTACTCATGCTTAAAATATCAAAGTTATTGGTTGAATCTAGCACAGAGTATATAAATTTATAAAAGCTTTGAGAATTGAAAACATTGTCTCTTTAGGTCTCTGTGAATGAAATAAGTAAGCAAATGATTTTGGTTCATTGGTAGAATGGTTGCAGCCAAGCAGTCTTATCATAAAAGATGTACACAACAGCATTTTCAATTCATTACTAATAATTTACATTCAATTTATAATTAAAATGAAAAGCCCAAAGATAGAGAGGAGGCATCAAATATAAATGATGTATGCCAAGCAACACAGTTAAAATACCAGAGTTGGAATGAGGTCACATATTAACTTTCATAAGATGCAAAACTGTGGCAAGCTCCAACGAGAGGCTGTCAGATTCTGAGATTTCAACTAAGCTTGGTCATATACCAACATGTATGCATAAAAATGGATCTTATAGTTAAAAGACATAAAATCCAGGGATCCATGCTCGAGACCTTGGCAATATCCTTGATTTTCCCTCCCCCTCATCCTTCAGATCCATGATCTGCAAAATGTTTATCCCCTTTCCACAATATCTCTATCACCCTTATTATTCTCTCCATTCAACCTCTACTTTAGTTAAGACCCTCATAACATCTTTCCCCAACTACTGTGAGAGCCTCTTAATTTGTCTCCCTGCTTCTATTCTTTCTTCTCTGCAATTCATTCTCTACAAAGCTGACAAAAATGATAATTCATCAGTGGCTTGAAGTACTTTGCTACCGCTTCCTGATTCCCACCTTCCCCAATGTCTCACCACTTCTTGTCAGTTCTTTCTCCCTCGTAATTATTTTTTGTTTATTTGTGTTTTTTTCCCTCTCAGTAGAATCTAAACTTCTTTAGGACAAGCTTCTTTGTGTCTCCAATACCTAGTTCAGTGACTTCACATGGAAGGTTTTTTTCCTAAATAGCTATTATTGACTTAAACTGAATTAATACCTCTGGTTCAACTTCATTTTACTAGTGTTTATATGCCCTTCTTATAACTATGTTCTTTAGAATGTGTAACATAAAATTGTTTGTGTTTGACACCCCTTCTTTTATCAACTCTAATATTACAGGCATTTATTGTTTTAAAGTTAGCCAGGGTTGCCTTCCCCTCCCCCTCCCCCATTTTGGTTTCATTTCTAAGACTACCCCCTCTTTGTGAACCGTACTTTCATATCTAAACAAAACAAAACTAATCTATCCTGTGTCACATTCCCTGAACAAAGGTCTCATCTACTTTTCCTGATTTAAAACTGATCATCTGAACTAATTTCCTGATAAGGTGTTAGAGTTGATAATATCTTCCTTTCTCCTAGGGCTAACTTGCCTTTTAATAGAGGACTAAGATATTAACTCAAGGAAATGATTCAACTAACCTTCCAGGAAGGGAGAGATTTAGGAGCTATAATATAAGGCTTTAGCCCTCTAAATCACATTACTTATAGTTTTATACTTGGTTGACACTGCCCCCTAGTTTAGCAATATTCTAATTTTTTTCCCCTGGAAGGGCCAAAAATTTCTTATTAACCTAGACCTAGAGTCTGTTAGCAAATGGAAATTGTATTAAGGAGGAGTCCTTCAAGACATCAGATCCTTTGGCATTTGCCAGAATTGCCAGATGGCCAGACCGCCCTCATATTCCAGGGTATACCTCTCATTAACCACCTGGTCCCTGCAGGAATCACTGCAGTCTCCATATTTTTTGAAAATATTATTCTTCATTTGTGCCAGCATAGAAACAACCACCATCAATTATAACCATAATTAAGTACTCAGTATGGCTTTAATTTTTTTCCTTTACTTAAACCACGGTATTTCTGCCCCCTACTCCCCCAATTATCTATAATATTTCCTTAGTTCTGTTCAAAGGTATGTACACTTTTTAAACCAGGTATTGATCCTTGAAGTCATTTTTATACAAGACAAAAAGATTCAATCAGAGATCCTTTATTGACCTTTTTTTGACTACTTCCATTACTTTATTTTTATTTTTTAAATTTATCTACAGAATATTTGGTGAACTGGATTTGAAAATATCTGTCTAGTAGACTATAAGGTTCTTGACTTTCATTTTCTAGCTCAGCATGGGCTTATACTAGATGCCCAGTAAGTAATTATTGAATTGAATTAGTACAATAACTATGAGGGATTGCTTCTAGCAGTTATAATTATAGTGGCCTTAGAAATGGCTTCCAAGGAGTATCTCATTAGAAATTACATACATCCTGAGACACTTTCTTTGACTCTGCACTGTGTTCCCTGAATTGACTGTAGAGTCATCACAAGTATCCTAAGGCTATAGATAATTCTAATATTAGTTTTGGGATTCATTCTCCTAACAATGATTTTTTGATTGTTGTGGGATGAATGAGGGAGATAGAATTGATTAAGAGTTCCAAGAAGCCATCCACATAATCAAAGAATTCTAGAGTTAGAAGGCACATTTCAGTGGACCTATTCCAACTCATACTTGGATGAAAATATCCTAAAAAAAATCATTCATCAGTGGCTTGAAGTACTTTGCAACCACTTCCCATTGCATCTTATTTCACCTTTGTATCTCTCTAATTATGAAAAAGGCTTTCCTTGCAATGGGTCTAAATTGTTTCTCTGAAAACTCCACCTATTTCTTCCAGTTCTCCCCTCTAGGGCCAAGAACAAATTTAATCTCTCTTTTATATGACAGTCCTTTAGCTATTTGGAATACACCTTTCCTCAGACTAAATATCCTCAGGTCCTTCATCTGATAGTTGTATGGCATGGTCTTTCTCTCTCTTCAGACTTTTTGCCATCTTCTCTGAATTCTTCTAGTTACTCTTTAAGCTTTTTAATTCCCTTCTGAAAATATGGTGTCTAAAACAACATAATTCTCCAGATCTTGGTCCAAACTAAGGCAAAGGGGACCAGTGCTGTTCATCTTCCCAAAATTACATCTCTCAGTATAGACAAAGATTAACAATAACTTTTTTGCTGCCATATATTTGCCTGTTGCCCCATATGGAGCTGGCAGTTCATTCAAAAATCCTCCATATCTTTTTTTTAAATTTTTTTAATTTTTATTTTTTTTAGTTTTTTGCAAGGCAAACGAGGTTAAGTGGCTTGCCCAAGGCCACACAGCTAGATAATTATTAAGTGTCTGAGACCAGATTTGAACCAGGTACTCCTGATTCCAGGGACAGTGTTTTATCCACTGTGCCACCTAGCTGCCCGCCCCCCTCCCCCATATCTTTTTTCAGATGAACTGTTAGATAGCGATCCTTCTAGTCTTGTCCTGATAACCTATTTTCCTTCACCATTCTCACCTTTTCTTTAGTGGCTCATCTTGCTTTGAGAAAGTCTCTGTAAATATGTCCATATGTTTATCTGAGAGTTGAGACTGGTAACAGGAATACAGGTAAATTTTTGCTGTTATTGTTTGCATGCAAAACACATCAATTTGAAGCAAACCTTTTCCTGAAATGTTTCATTGGGTAGAGTCAATCCACCCCTCCTACTCCCTGTGAAGGAATTTATCCCATCCTAATATGTGAGCCAGACATCTGATAAATAAACAGAACTGTAGTTACTCTCTGTCCACTGACAAATGAATCAATGGCAAATTCCTACTTGGTTGGGTAGAAAAGACATGTTTCTCTTAATTCTCCCTTTCAGGCTTTCCTCCCTTTTTCTTTTCCGTGAACTTGCTTTCAGTTTGTGACACAGTTCTTCAGTGCTCTAAAGGTTATGTTGACAAGTGTCTCTTTTCCCCATTTTAATTTGCATCTATTTATAAATATGAATCTTAATCCATGTCTAAGCTTCCAAAGGCAGCCGTTTCCTGTCAACAATATTTAAATAAATCCAAATAACTTCTATTCCTTTTCAGTGTGGCAGAATTGCATTTTAACATCTCTATGTTATGGCACTTTGCAATTCATATATACAGAAGCAATGACAATTTCCTCTCTCTGAGCAAAAAGGCTTTCCACTTTCTCCACCACAATTTTCTGCACATTTCTAAGACCATAATAATTATGATGATAATAACAGGCTCCCTTATGCTATCCATAGACAAAAATCCCATTGAAGACAGTTTTTAAAACCCTTTGAAATCAATAAGCACTTGAAGGAGGATTCTTGAATACAGTCAAATAGCAATATTAACAATTTTTTGTAATTTGTAATAGCCTTTTTATTCCATTGAGTTCAGGCTATTTGAAGCTACTAAAAAAGCCTGACACTTACTAAGGGGATGTCTGCCCATGTGTTTCAGATATATTTTGGTGTTTGGCCCGAACTATAATTCTGGAAAAATAATAGGCACTCAAGACATGTATGTTCATTGATATAATTTCTCTCCTCTTCCTCCTGCCCTCATTGGTCTGATTTAATGTATGAGATGAAGATGAGGAGAGGATGCATTAGAGAAGACTTTTTTTTTTTAATTCCTTTCTGACACAAGGCAAACGGGGTTAAGTGGCTTGCCCAAGGCCACACAGCTAGGTAATTATTAAGTGTCTGAGACTGTATTTGAACTCAGGTACTCCTGACTCTAGGGCTGGTGCTTTATCCACTGCCACCTAGCCATCAGTAGAGAAGACTTTAAGGAAGGCTAAGACTTATCTATTTGCCATAGTAGCAAAGAAGAGATGATTGAATGATAAAGAGAAAGCTTCAAAGGTTTTGAAATCTTTCCTCGGCCTCCTTGCCTCCCCACCTTTTCCTCTAGATTAGGGGAGGAAAAACTGGTTAATTATGCCAATGTCAGTAAGCCCTTTGCCAAAAAACTAGGTACAAGATGAGAAGGAGGAATGTCCTGCCCTTCCTTTACCTAAGAAACTAAGATAGATATCAGAGTGTGAGTGTGCTAGAACCAGTTCAAATCCACACTATATATTTAGTTCTTGTAACTAGACAAATGCTACAAGTCAGAACTTGGTTTTTCTTTTATTGACTGCTTAGACCTAAGAAAGTGATAGAGAAAATGTGAATAATGCATTTAAATTTAGAAAAAAGTTTTTTTTTTTTTGTTCCAGAGAGCCAATTGTTAAATATTTACCAAGATATCCCTGAAAAGGAGACATGGACAAGATGGGCAAAGAAGAATAATAGATTTTTCTAATTTCTATATTTGAGCCACTACCTAGATCCTGGTTCCCTAGGACCCACTTTCTATACTGACTCATAAAGGCAATCTGGCAAAGTGAAAAGAACAGCAGATTTAGAATGTAGAGAAAACAAGTTCAAACTTTGACTCTCCTACTTTAAACCAAGTTGCTTCATTACCCTGGACTCAAATATAATCATCGATAAAATGAGGGGGGTTAGACAAGAGAAGATGGACCTCTAAGGACCCTGCAGCTCTAGATTTATGATCAATGACACTAATTCACTTAGCCTTTCTGGGTCTTATTTTCTCATTTGTAAAGTGAAGGTTGGACATTGTAGTAGATGATGTCTAACTTTCTATTCATCTGGGTCTAAATTCTCCTCTCCATTTGCTGCATTTCACCTCTGAATCACACCAGTGGGGTCAAAAGGAAATATTAGAATTTATTTTTAAAATAAAGACTCAGAAATATTATTAAAGCATTTTCCTACTTATGTGTAATTAATATATGACAGAGCCAGTTCTCAAGGCTAGGTCTTTCAAGGAGACCAAAAACCTAGTGCTTTCTTTTTTTTTTTTTGTCTTATCATCCTGGGACATCCAGATAGAAGATTGTTCAGTCATGACTGGTTCTGGTTCTTCATGACCCCTTTTTTGGGTTTTCATATCATAGATACTGGAGTGCTTTACTATTTCCTTTTCCAGTAGATAAAGGCAAATAAAGATTAAATGATTTGCTCAGGTCATATAGCTAGTGAGTATCTCTGTATGGATTTGAACTCAGATTTTTTTCTGACTCTAGGCTCAGACTTCTATCCACTGAGCCAACTGGCTGCACAGGAGGGAGTAGATACTCATAAATAATTGGAATGAATTATGAATAAGTTAAGATCTTCCATGTTCTATGTATTAAGCTCTTGATTAAGGAAAGGCTAGATCTCTTATGACTGAAGAGAAAAGGAAGGTACTTAAGGATGAGTTCTGTCCATATGGAATTCAAAGGAACACCGAAATGCAATGAACATTTGGTAAGTGCCTTTGGTATACTGAATTCTGTTTTAAGTAAAGAGAGACTCTTAGATAAGCCATTGTCTTTGCTCACCAAAAAGCTTAGAACATAACAGGGCAGTTTCACAGTTTTGTGCTATATGCAACATTAATACAGAATAGGAATGGGGGGGGGTAAAAGGGAAAGCCCATTCCATATACTTTCTCCAAATCAATTTTCATCTCTTCTTTCCAAACTGAAATAGAAAGTGGCACCTTTGAGTATGTGGACATCATAAGGGTACAAAACATTACTTTTTGGCTCTAAATTTTCAGGAAAAGGCATACTGTTCAGATGCTCAGCAATATCTCCTTCCTGGTTACTGCCTAAAAAAAATTATTTGATCTACTTTTGCCACCTAGAAGTGGCAAAATTATGACATAGCAGGAATGAGTCTTTTAAAAAAAATCAGATATTTTCTTCTTTCCCTTTTAAAGCCTTCAGGTCCCCTTAGCTTAAAGGGCCCTAGACTATATTAAGGGGAAAAAAAACATTTTTACATAAAGGGGAAGGAAATACCTATAAGATCCTACTGATTACTTTGCTTTTGGAGGGTTCACAGATGTTCTAAGAACTGTGTGATTATGCTCTTTGCTCCAATATGTAGAGAGAACTGAAGGAGATTAGACTGCCTATGTGCTGTTGAGGAGAAAGGGAATAAAAATGAGACAAGGGTCAAGTGTCTTTCAGCCTTTTCAGGCAGGACATCTTTTGCTATTTTCCTAAGATAAAAGAACATGATAGAAGGAAAGTTAAAACAATTTCCTCCCTGTGTTACATATTCAGTTCTTTTACTATTTGAGGAAGAGGAGGCCTGGGGATATTTATTTCAGCTAAGGGATAGGATAAGATCTAAGAATTAAATTCATTTAGGAATATGTTAAATGATAGTTGAACTGAGAAGGTCAAAGAAGGCAGCAGAGAAGAAGGGAGTTCATAGAAGAGAGAAAACAGAAGAGTTTTGCTCAGGAACTCCTAAACTCTTGGACTGTGACCAATCATCACTTGCCAGTCCTGCTCCCAACATTTGCTTCTTTCAGTCCTATTCATAGGCTACTGAACAAGGCTGTAATAAGTCACAAATTAGTAACTGAATAAATTATAACTTCATGTTATACAACTTCAACTTAACCCTCACTGCAGCAAGTCAGTCCTTTAATCCTCTCCCCTCCCAAATTGATTTAGTATCTCATTCCCAATAGAAGCTATTCCAAACTTTCTCTTCCCCCCAAAAAGCCTCTTGTACCTCACCCCAAACTAAACTTTTTGAAGTCTTCCTCTCTTAACTGAACAAATTGAGACCATGTGATTATGAGTAGCCTCTTTTGATATCACTCTCTCCACTGACTTTTCCTTTTCCCTAGTTTCTGACAAGAAAGTGACCCCTTTCCTTTCAAAATCTAATCCCTCTACATATTTGACGATTTTCTCTCCCTTCTTCAATTGAATGCAACCTGAGTCATTCCTTCTCTTGAATCTTCAACTTCTTCCAATACTAAGACTCTTCCTTAAAAATTTTCACTACAGTCTACCTGAAGCTATCATCTACTATTTCTCCTTCCTTTCTCAGTCATATTGCTGGGGGAAAACTCATATTTGCTTCTTCTACTTCCTTTTCTCTTAATCTTTCCTGAACTTTTTGGACACTGAACTCTTCATCATTCAATGGAAACTCCAAAATCACTGATGATTGTCAAATATGATGTATTTTTCTGTCTTAGTCCTTCTTGACTTATTTATTGCATTTGACACTATTGATCATTTTCTACAGTATATTTTCTAGTCTCTGGGTTTTTGTGACATTGCTCTGTCCTGCTTTTGTTCCCATCAGTCTGATCACTCCCTTTTAATCTCATTTGTTGATTCATCATCCATCTCCCACCCCCATTCTGAAGACTGATAGTTCCTCATCTTCAGAAGATGTCAGTAGCTCTTTAGAGAGACTGTTAATTAGAGCATTGGATGCAGAGGACAATGACAGTGAGGCAAAGTCAGTTGCCAGAAGATAGAGTCATGAGAATACTTACACTGGATGTATTTTCTAGGAAGTATATTTTCTCCTACCAGCATGGGAATGTGGGAAGTTGTATCTTTTGTATATGGGGGCTGACACATTTTGTTATTTGATTGGTCCTCATATTGCCAGTTTGTCTTAAATTAAATGTGTCACTATTTAAAAATAAATTTGATAGTAAACATCACCCACATTAGCATAACCGTGATTATCTAAATAAAATACCCTACACTTAACCTAGGGTAATCATGAAGGAATCTTGTTACATAATCATTTTCACTGTAAGTACTGGAACCATATTATACTGCAAATATTTAAATTAGGGCTTGAAATGGAAAAGGCAGGAATAAAATACTAGGTTTTATGGTGTCTTTACCAAAGGAAAAGACATATCCCAAAGATTCATGAATGATTAGGGTCTATACAAGCAGTTCTATTATAAATCAATATCTATATTCCTTTGAAAGCACCAAGTAATATAAACTTGTCCAATAAAGGCTACAGGACTTAAAAGGGAAGATTAATTAAAGGCACAACATCCAAAAACTTCCTCAGTGATACATTTAAAAAACTCAAGAAACATAGGAACCTAATTAAAAAAGCAAAGGTAGCACAGTTTTTAAAATGTTAAATGGTTAAGAAATACATAAATGCTTTAATAAACAGTGGCCACATCCTCGGCATCTGAATGTGGCTCCAGCAGTGGCCAGTTGAGGCTGGCAAGTCTCCCTTTCTGGCCCAAGGCCCAGGAGTCATGACTGAAAGATTTGGGGGTATTATGGAACAGTAGTTCTCCACTTACAGCTACTATAGCAACAAGATATATAATAAATATGGCACTTTACCTTGACAGAAACCAGAAGTTTGCTTATGGAAGTGGGCTCCTGAAGTGTTGAAGTTTGGGACTTACTGAGGTATGATGTAGTTCTCTACATTCTCATTGTTTTTCCAATGTGTTTCCAAGAAATACAAAAATAAAGTTGAAAATTGAATTATACTAAAACTTATAAAATGATATTAGGCAAATTATAATCCTTATTACATGGATACTTTGCTCCAAATTTGCTTGGAAAGAAATACCATAATTCTCCCTCTCCTCAAAAAATTATTACTTCCATATTTTGGGGATAACATTTCATTTTAGTATAACAGGTTTTTAATGATTGATCTCTGAAAGTAAACTAATGATGAGATTGGAAAGGTAGAGCATTAATTTATACTGACTGAAATATATCATACATAACTTCAGTATTTTGAAAAACTTTAGGGATTGTCTAGAGACTGAAAGATGCTAAAAGGCAATTCTACTATAGTACCTATCTCATCTTGCTTCTTCTCTGGAGTCAAGGCAACATGCCCATTATCTGGACTTTTTCTAGAGGGATTCAGTTAGGTTTAGGATGGAAAACTATCCCCTCCCCATTTTTATACAAGTTTAAAGTGAGTTAAATTAGATTAAGATCCCAGGGAATCTGAATAGGAATGAAAATAAAGGGTAGAACAAATAGATTTGGTTCAAGATGAGATCTATCTTGGAAGTCATTCAATCCAAATCATTCATTTAAAAATTTCTATCTTTGACCTGGACTTGTGATTTATTTATATAGGGAACTTTCCTTTATCAATGCAAAGCAGCAATTCTATAGTTTGTGCTGAGAATCTCCTAAGAGAACCAATAAGTCTGCTGACCTGACCAAGATCTTACAACTTGTATGTGAGAAGCAGGATATCAACCCAACTCTTTTGGACTCTAAAGCCATCTTTTGATCCCTGTAACTCCATGCTACCTCTCACCATCATTTTATAGATGAGGAAACTAAGGTTCAGAGGTGCTTAGTGATTTAATCAGGTCATATAGGTAGTTAAGCTATAGAGTTTGGATTTGAATTCAGGTCCTCTGGCATTCATTTAGACTACACCATATGATGGATAATGAATCTTATTTACTTTGGAAAATAGTAGAAGGGGAGGATGTCACTGTGCTTCCCTGGGCAAACAACTTTACCTCTCTGGGTCTCGGTTTTCTTATCTGCAAAATGAGGGAGAAGTGTACTATGTAGGTCACTAAACCTGGAGTCAGGATAAACTTGAGCTCAAGCTCTGCCTCAGATACTTAGTAGGGTGAGAACTATAGGATCTTTTTTGGTAACTTTAGTAACTATAGGATCTTTTTTGATTTTAACATACTGAACACTTTGCCAGGGTCTAGGAGTGATACGTAAGGATAAAAAAGTCATTTCTAACTTGAGGTTCAATATCCCTAAACCAGCACTAAACATGGAGTAGAGTACAAAGAGAATGGTCTTCCTTGCCTTCTCTTCTGCAGGCTTCAATGGGTGATTCAGAACGCTGGTCCAACTAAGGAATTCAAGGAAACTTGTTGCAGAATTCAGTCCATTATTTATATGGAAATCAAAAAATATTATAGAGTTCCAGTTGTATCTCTTTTACTCTGCTTTGTTGTTTTCATCATATATATATATATATATATATATATATATATATATACACACACATATATATATTCATTTGTAAGGACATTTGTTAAGGAATCAAATACAAAGTATATAGATACACACACATATACATATATGTACTTTAAGTTAAGAGGGACAATGGAATTTTAAAAATTTAAAACATTAAAAAACATTTCATTGACATCTATTATTTTTATGTCATCTTGATTTACCAATATATCCCATTCTTCTCTTTGACCAGTGAGGATAGAGGTTCTCCATTTAGTGAGTCATCCCTTATATAACAAAGAAGAAAAAAAGGCTAGATTAGAAAAGAACAGGGCTGGATAGTTTAGCTAATTAGAAACTAAGTTCAGTTGTTCCTACCTGCTGAAGGAGTATAAGTAATCCTTTAAATATCAAATAAGTGAGCCAATTAAAAAGTATTTATTAATTATATGCTAAGTAAGATGCTGAAAACATAGATTTTGCTCTCAAGGAGTTTATATTCAAATTAGAGAGACCACACACCAAGGGGAATGGAGGTTTGGGAAGGGCATTTAGTCTGAAGAGTTGTAGAAATAATGAAAGGCCATGTAGAATAGGTTGTCATAGCTCATCTTAGAACAATGGTAGAGTTGATTTAAATACTGTTCATGGTTCCAGACCTGGAGAGAGGGGTAGTCTATGGTGTGACCCTGGCAAAGAGGCCCTCAAAATGGAAGAGGGAAAGGAGGGAGAACAGAAAAGCATGGCTAGGACTTTTTCTGAAATAGTGGTCCATTAGACCTGAGACCCATTAGAGGTAGTCCTCAGTTGGGAAGGAAAACCCTTCCTTCACAGTCCTTATGGCAATTTGAGTTATTGTGAATTTTGAGCTAAAAGAGGCTCTTAAGTCATGTCTGATAGTTTTAAAAGAGATACCCAGCCTGTGAGAGCGCAGACTTAGAAAAAAAAGAGAAGAAAGACAACATTCAGAGTCCCCTCTTGTGATATAATAAACTGAAAATTGGTGACACAGGGATAACAAATGAAAGAGGACCCAAAAGAAATGTAAAAAAGAAACTGATAGCAGAGTTGCTGCAAAGAAAGAAGGAACTGGAGTGATCCATCAGGCCTCTCGTTCTTCAGAAACTGAGAGAAGTTCCAAAAAATATTTTTTGTGATCTTTTCATCTTTTCCTCCCCATGCCTATCTCCTAACAGACATCATCTTCTCAACTTGCTTCTTTTACCTAAATATTTCCTGAATTTTGATTTTACCTTTAACATGGGGGGGGGAAGGATTTAACTGGAGATGTTAATTAGGGCAAAGACACAAATTTCTCTTTCAATGTTAGAAATTTTCTAAAGTGGGGGTTCTGAACTCTAAGAAGGCACCTTATGAACCTTAAAAGCTATATTGTTTCCTCTACTCTAAAAAAGCAAGACAATTGTTTAATAGTGTCTGAATGATTAAACCTTCAGAAAGGGGTACCAAGGAAAGAGTGATGGCCAAGGAAAATGTGGCTTCTCAAACTTGTCCTCTACTGAAAATATAAGCAAGGCCTGGGAAGGATTTAGCTTTGTCTTTATCTATCAAAGGACTCAATAGAAATGGTTGAGAAATGTCTGCCCAACTATACACTCCACAGTGATCTACAGAGGTGTTAACTCACCCTAGTTTTGGCAATGTTTAACAGAGCTAAATATAAAATCCTTCATTTAGGTTTTAAAAAAAATCATTCATACAAATATAGAATGCAGTATGTGTTGCTAGACAAAAAAATCATGTGGAAAAAATATAAATAAAGGTTTTATTTGACAACCAATGAACTCTAAGGGAATCAACAGTATCCTATGTGGCTAATAAAGTTAGTAAGGTCATAGGTTGCATTCATTGAAATCAAGTTCAGAAAAAGAGAATAGTAGTTTCACTGTATTATATGCAGGTCATTGCTTCTGAGCAGCACATCTTAAAAGGGACAGTGACATGTTACAAAACATTTGGAGTAGGTCAAATGAGATGATAAAGAGCTCAAAACAGGCAGAAGAGTTAAAAGAACTAAGGGGGGACTGCGTTTAGTTAAAAGATAACCCAGGGAGGACATAGGAGCTATGTCAAAAATATCTAAAGAACTGATAGAGAAGGAAGATTATATTATATTTTGTATAGTTTCAGAAGAAAAAAATTGGATAGAAATTTGGAGGGGAGGGGAGGTAAATTCCAGATCAAAAAGAAAGCAACATTTAGAGCTATCTAAATTGGAATGGACTCCTTAGCAAGTTAATGGGTTTCTTAGTACCAGAGATCTATCAATAAAGTTTTTAGAGGTGATAATACTAATTGTAATAATAATATCAATTATTTATATAGTACTTCCTACATGACTTACAATTATTTCATATTCATAAGAAAAATGTTGTTTTATTCCTGTCTAAAGATGAATTGAGACAAAGAGAGGTTAAGGGACTTGCTCAGCTAGGTAAATTTGAACTCAGGTCTTCCTGACTCCAGATCCAACACTTAATCCACTGGGCCACTTATTATTATTATTATTCTAATATAATTCTAATAATAGATGCCTATCTTATGATTCATCTGAGAACCTACCTATCTCTTTTAGTAAGGCTTTGTAAGCCTAAGAAGTCTACGGGGGGGGGGTAGAATTGCAAGAGATTCTGGGTGCTTCACTGATATCCTTACAATGTCAAGAGAAGATTCTCAGCATACAAATAAACTCCTGCCCCCACTCCCACTGTCCATGTTAGATTTATGAGAGGATAAAAGGAGCATCACATAAGATAGGCAGGCATGGATGAATCACTTATCTGTACCAGTAGAAAACACAACCACATTGGTGAGGTCACAGAGTATTGGAGTATTGGAGTAAGAAAGCTAGAACAATAAAAGAAAATTAAACTGAAAAATCTTACTTTACCTTATCTCATTGGTCTCTTTCCAATCCATCATTTTCCATTAGCCACAAGGATTGAAATATTGGTAGAAACAATAGTTTTTGTTTGTTCCATCTGCCTATCTGATGCTTATGATTATTGCACAACGACATATATACCTTTCACCAACAGACTCCATGATGGAACGAGTCTGGTGGCAGAATCTGAACTTCAAAGTCCTCAGGACATATTTCCTTACTTATGCTCATTTTCATCAAGAGGGGAAATCTTTCTCCATTAGGTAATTCCTGGTGATGCCTAAAGAAAATTATGAGGACTGTGAGCTACAAACAGCTACCAAAAGCAGCTGCTTTGTTTGTCCATTATGGGTTAAAGAAAAAAAAATCAACTTCAGTCTTGGTACTGCTGCATTCTCCAACAGTTCCACTTGGTGTCAGCCTGTTCCTCAGAATTGAAAACCCTTTTAAACAGTAATGCTTGCAGTAGAGATTTATTCTAACTAAAACCATAATTTCAAGGAAACCATCCTTTCTAATAATAACAAGATGATAATTAGTGAGGAAAATGGCATAAAATTATATCATCACTTCGGTGCGACTATGATTCCAAACTACACTAAAAATACTTTTTTTTTTCCTTTTTGGCTCATTCATCCACAATGTCCATCGTTTTCCTCTTCCAAAGGAAAAATTCATTTGCTAAATAAAATGAATGAATTTCAGGGACTTTGACAACACTTGTTTTACTCTCTATTTTCTCACTTCTCCTTTGAATTTTTTTGAAATCTTTTTTTTTGGAGACTAAAATGGTAGCTGGAATGGGGATGAGTGGAACTGATAGGATCTTTTATATTCCCCTTCCTGTCTATTATTTCAGGGAGGTCCCAGAGAGCCATGGAACCAGTGCCTAAAGACTTGATTTTATTTTGGAAGTGATTGGGAGTGGGTCCCACTTCATCTACTACTCATTTTCTAAATCTGATTGGATTGCCCCCTCCCAGGGGCTAAAAAGATAAAGGAAGTCTTTTTTTTTTTTTATGCTATGGCTTATATATGTATGCATATGGATTGTGCATGCACATTCACTAGCTCCATTTTATTAACTATCCTGACTAAACTGTGACTTTCATGCCTCCATATCTACAACCACACATTTCCTCTTTCTTTCTTGCCTCTTTTATTCTACCATACACAAACTCAGATCTTGAGACAATAGCCTTCCATAGACTTGCCAACAAAATCAACAGAAGTCTTTCCTAGACTGAAAGTAATATTACTTATGAAAATCAACAATATAGAAAGAATGACTCAGCATATAATTTAACAACCATTTATTAATTGATATAATTCAGATCAATTTAATTAAGTATAATTAATTAATTTAAACATTTATTAATTTCCTATAAAGTACTGGGCACTGAACAAGATAAAAAAAAAGAAAAATGAAAATAGAACCTGTCCTCAAGGAACTTATAGTCTACCAGAGAAAACAACATGGACATATATTAGTAAATAAAATATAATTTTAATATGTGTTGAGGATATGAGTAGAAAGAACTGCAAGGATTAGGAAGACATCATAGAAGGTGGAACTTGATCTCTTTGAAGGGAGCTGGAGATTTCCAAGGACAAGGGTTCATAGTTTATGGACTCATAGTTGATAATTTTAGAATAAGAAAGTACCTTAGTTCAACTTTCCCATTTTACAGATGAAAAACTGAGACTCAAAGAGTTTCAATGACTTTCTCAAAGTCACACAGATAATATACAGTGGTGTATAAATGAGGTTTCTTTCTATACAGATCTATTGTAGAAGACATTCCAGGCATAGAGTTGAAAGATGGAATATGATCTATGAAGAACAGCAAATAGGACAATCTGATTAGAAAGTAGCATGTTTGAACAAGAGTGATGTGGGGGAAAAAAGTCTGAAAGCTGTAGTTAGATTGTGAAAGGTTTTGTCTTCCAAAGAGATGAGCCTGTATCTTAATGTAGAAACAATAGGAAGCCACCAATTCACTTTGAGAAGAGGAGCAATTTTGCCAAACAGATTCTGTGTAGAGGATGTAGATGAGAGGGAAGAGATGGGAAGACTAGGGGCTGATGTCTGACCTCAGGTGTCAACTGAATGTGAAAAATGATTCAGCAGAGAATAGTCCCAAGACAGAATGAGATCCCAGGAGACATTAAATAAAAGCTCATTTTATAGAGAAAGATACCAAGACTCATGGAGGGAAATGACCTGCCCAAGGTCATGTAAACATAAGGCTCCATCATTTTGTCACTGTGGGAACTCTACACTTCTCTGATTTACTAGGTAAGTTCTAGAGTTGAATGTAAACTGCATCTTCTTGTTTCCATTACATTACTCAACCTCTCCACTTTAATAAAGGCAGCTTTGGTGGTATAGTGGATAAAGCACTTGGTCTGGAGTGAGGAAGACCCACGTTCAAATATAACCTCAGATACTTATTAGTTGTGTAATTCTGGACAAGTCATTTAACCTGTTTGCCTCAACTTCCTCAAATATAAAATGGGAATTAAAATAATACCCATCTAACTCATCTGTTGTGAAAATCAAAAAAGATAAAATTGATTTAGGTCAAAGCCTGGTAGGTATTACATAGTGGGTATTATATAAATGCTGATTCCCTTGCCTACCCATTTATATAGAGAAAGAATAAAGCAATACTTATATAAAAAGGATCCCTGTATACACATCTATTTCTGCTCCATTTAGAACAAACTACTTAAAAGCAGAGGCAGCATTGCTTTCCTATTTGTACCATCAGTGTGTAGTATGTGCTTGGCAGATAGCAAACAATAAATATTTTTATATTCATTTATAGTATGTGCTTTATATATAATGTATGAAGCTTGCTGATACTAAGGGTGGACCACTGGGCCTAGAGTCAGGAAAATCTAAGTTCAAATCCAATCTCATATGTTTACTAA
Source organism: Macrotis lagotis (assembly GCF_037893015.1). Classification (NCBI taxonomy): domain Eukaryota; kingdom Metazoa; phylum Chordata; class Mammalia; order Peramelemorphia; family Peramelidae; genus Macrotis; species Macrotis lagotis. The sequence continues at coordinate 78,622,938 of NC_133664.1, read as the reverse complement.
TGGAGACCTTAGTTAAGTTACCAAACCTCTATCTGCTTCAGTTTCCTTTCCTATAAAAATCAAATTTACCTTCTAGAGTTGTAATAAGGATTAAATGAAATATCATTTGTAAAGTATTTTGCAAATCTTAAAGTGTTAAATAAATGCTAACTATTATTATATAAATGCAATATGCCTATCAATATTTTGCCATTCCAGAAAACTCATGCCCAGTACTTGACCTTTTAAAATGACCAAAACCAAAAAGAATTTGGAAAGGAAGTGCAGAAAAAAATAGAACATTTCTTTCATAGGAAAAACAAAGCAGAGGGAAAGAATAGAGAAGATCTTGACTTATCTTTCCAATACAGCTCTGCATTGAAAAGAATATCAGATTTCTCACTGATGACTGTAGAAGCAGTCTATTTTGAAACAACGAATAGGATGTTTTCAGGACCAATCATGATAAAGTGTAAATGAGTTAAGGACAAATGTCGGGGTAGAAAGAAGAAAAGTGTGTGCCTTCCTTTCTGTTTTATCAGCCAGAAAGCAAAAGTAGATAAGACTGGGCCTCCCTGTGCTTATTGCTTCCCATGCTTTTTCTCATGAAGAATCTTAATACAATTTCCCTTGACAGACTCAGTGCCCTGCTAGTAGCTCACTTAGTTCATTATATAATTTACTTTGCTACAAAAAAAAAAATATCCTTAGCAAACTTGGCAGAATAGGATAGGAAAGACAGACTGGTATAGAAAAAAAAGAGTATTGAATTTAGGAGTCAGAAAATCTGGATTTGAACTTTGGCATGTGACTTAGTTTTTCTGAGCCTCAGTTTCCTCATCTGTAAAATGAGGAGATTGACCTAGGTGATCTGTGGATCCTTTCAGCTTGAAACTCAATGACCTATTTAGAGATGTTGGCTCTGATTCTAGAAACTGACTCCAGCTTCTGGTTGAATTAAAATCAAGAAATCCCAGATTCAGAGAGGTGAGAGCAAATTGTGTAAGTCTACTTTGCTAATATGCTTCTTTTTCAAATCATTATGAAAGATTTAGAGAATGCTTCTTTTATATAGGATACTCAGGATGTCTGAACAGTTGCATTGGAATTTCTTTCAAAATTTCATTCAGTTGGTCGTTGCTATAGGTGGCACCACATTCCTAGGAATCAAAGCCCAGGCATCATTACAGTAGGTATTATTTTGTGTTTAGTAGAGCACTAAATTGATGATCTATAGTGGTGATTCTGCTGGTGAATATCCCTGTTGCCATAGCAACAATATTATGTCATGTTAGCTTGTCCTTGGTGTTTCTGAGAGCAATGAGGTCTTCATGAGCTCCTCATTTACTTTGGAGACGCAAATAGGCCATTTTTATGTGTGTAGAATAGAATCGGGCTTATTAGAGGCACAGATGCCACGTATGCTGAGAATGCATTCATGTCTATTATTTTGTCAATTTACTACAGGTTGGCTCAACATTAACATTAAGACAAAATAGGCAATTAATGAACTGCAAATGACAAATTTGCAGACATTGTGCAAATTTGCCCTTTCAGTGTCAAAGTCCTTTGTAAAGGCTCCCCAAATTCTCTAGACTCAGCCATTAACCTCAGGGATTAAAAAAATGGTCCATATTTCCTTCCCATAAAATCTCCCAGGGGGGAGAAGAGGCTGACCAAGATGGAATTGTATCTATTCTATAAGAAATATCTCTTAGTTCACAAAGAGGAAAAAAAATTCAAAGGAAAAAAAATAGACATCTCCTTCTGGAAGAGAAAACAAAAGAAACAAAATGGGCTCCTGGGAGGATGAGGGGATTGAAGAAGGGAGAGACAGGGATGAGACAGCTTAATAAGGGATTTACTTATCTAGTTACTTTTTTGCTTCTGATGGACCCATTTATCACAGTATACTTTGATAAAGACAATATTGGAGGATGAATAATGAAACGAGTCCTAGGGATTGGTAAGCTGTGTCTGTGTGTGAGCCCAGGGATGGGGTGGGAGGTAGGAGTAGGATTTAGAGAGAGAGGGTGGCATAACCCTAGGGGAAAAGAGTCTTCAGATTTCTTTGAAGAAATCCCCTTTCTAACCTATCTGTAGTTTGAAGATATACTGAACTACAAACCTCCAGTTTTTGAATTGGAAAGAGCTCAGTCTACTTACTGGCTGGCTTTCTATCCGTTTCACATCTCACTGAGCAGAAAGCCGTCCCAAAGGGGTTTCTGAATCCTGGTTGGGTTGGGGATCAGGCTGATTTTGACAATAACTCTTTAAGTTATAGTACTCATGGGCAAAAAATTCCATGTGATCCTAATGAACACCCACACTCTCCTTTTCTTTTTCTGATAGGGATCAGACAGTAGGATGCTGGCCAGCAGGTGGCAGTTCACCTGCTAATCCACCCACAACCTTGGTAAACAGTCAATGAGAAAGCAAGGGAAAATGGGCCCTTTATTTGCCAGGGGAAAATAAAGAGATTTTTAACACCTACACAAGCTCTGGAGTAGAGCACATGGAGTAGACAATTTAAAAAGTTAATAATGCAACCTCATGGATCAACAGACAGATTAAAAAATCCTTCTGTCTTTACAACTTCCCCTTCCCCACAGGCTTAAAAGTGAAACTGTGCCATAATGTGTTTTTTTTTTTATAAAAATGGGTAACAATGAGACGTAGATGAACCACAGAATATTTGACACCTAGAGAAAGAATCTCTCTGAAGCATCTTTGAAGTCTTGATGGACTGAAAGAATTAATGAAACTGTCTAAAATATTTCCTACTGAGTCACTCACTGGGTTCAGACAGTTTCACTTTTTGGTAGAATTAGTAGCCTATTCTTTGATGTTGAGCTAGAAATGTAAAAAGAAAGGGAAACCCAAGCAAGTTGAATCATTTGTTGTCACAAAAGTTTTGTCTATGGGATGCCAGAAATTTGGAGAAATACCAAAAAATTTTTTTGAAGGTTAAGTGACTTTTTGAGTATTTTGTCTGAGGCTGGATTTGAACCAGGTCTTGCTGGCTATGCTCCAGCACTGTACTGATCTTTTTTTTTGAGTCAGCAGAAAATTTTTATTTTTTTCTTTCAGGTTTAAGTAAGCAACAACCGGGGGTTTAAGTGACAGGCATAAGTTAAACGAACCATAGAAAGCATTAGATATTCCTCAGGTACAAAACAGTGCAATAATTGAATTCTTGGAAGTGAAGAGACTTATGGATTAGGAATCTTCAAATCTGAATGCTCTGTCTACAACTGTAGTTTTTAATCCTGGGGCTGTAGGGTCTCTGGGTAGAATTTAGGGGATCCATGAACTTGGAATGGGAAAATAATTGCATCTTTATTTTCTAATAACCAAGAACTGAAAATCAGCATTTCTTCCATTTATAAATGTAAGCAATAATTAGAGGCCTCTAGTCAGACAGTCAGTCAATAAAGATAGGTTTCATCAGATGGCTAAAGGGGCAATGGCATAAGAAATCTACAGAAGACTATAGATTTAGAAAGGAGGGACTGGAAAGGCTTTTGGATCTGGCCGTGAAGGGCAGTCCTGACTCTGGCATACTACTTGTGTGTGACCCTAGACAAATCATCTCTGAGTCTTAGTTTCCTCATTTGTAAGATGGATTCAGTGACCTCTAGCATCTCTTCCAGTTGCTTGCCTATGTCCTAAAAAAATTAAATATCTTGATTTTATATTTTATAATATAATATATTTTGGGGGTGCAGGAGAATCATGGCTTAAATCTGTCATAGGGCAAGGAAACTATACCTATACCCTATGGAAAAAATCTTGGTGATTCAACCAAATGTTAATCTTGCTTAACATTTCTGTACCTCAGATTAGTTTTTTGGAAACTGAAATATATGAGAAGCAATGATCATTCCACTATTTCTCTAAGCTGCATTTACTTGCTCATTATTTGTTTTGTTATTTAATATTACATCATATATTAATTCTAGAGGCAGTATATTAATCAATAAGAATTAAGTACATCCTATGTGTTAGGTGCTGAGGATAAAAAAGAAGTAGCTTCTCTCTTCAAGAAACATTCTATATGATGAAATAATACTTGCAATATTTACCTGCAAGTAAATACAAACTAATTTGAGGAGGTAAAAGCAGATTGGTAGTTCAGGAAATATCTTATGATGACACTTTAGCTGAGTTTAGAAAGAATTCAAAGATTTCTCTAGGCAGGAGTAGAGCATACTCACAAAGGAGCACAGCCTACTCAAAGTGTGGAGAGAGGAGATCGCTATTTAAGAGGAAAATCAAATAGCCCAGGTTGGCTGGATTGTAGAATTCATAAAAGGAATGTTGGCATACCCTGGCCTTGGACCCTGGATTAGTAACCCTCAATGTGTTTCAGGACACTCTGTAGCATCTAAGATATAGATGGACTGTGATATGGGTAACTTTTTTTACCAGTGGTTTTATATAAGGCATTTTCATATTATTTTTGGTATGTTGTTTTACTGGCTTGAATTTTGGCTGTGATGTGCAGAATCTATTATGCTTTTTTCAATTTTTACTTTTTAAAACAATTTAAAATACAATAATATTAAATGCTTGCAATTTAAAGTGTAATTTTGCCAGTATGGCTTTTTAGAATTTTAGAGTCTATAACTGAATCATAACTTGACTCTGCAGCCTTCCACTGAAAAGATGATTTCGGCCCCCTGTCCCCTTGTCTTCAGACAGATAGTTCATTTCCTATTGATGCTCAGTTGCTTCAATCATGTCTGACCCTTTGTGACCCTATTTGGGACTTTCTTGGTAAGGATAATGAAATAACTTGCCATTTCCTTCTCCAGCTCATTTTACAGATGAGGAAATTGAGTCAAATGGGGTAAAGTGACTTGCCCAGTTACACATAGCTAGTATCTGAGGCCAGATTTAAATTCATGAATATTCTTCTTGATTGTTGTTTAGCAAATAAAAAATATAAGTCAGATCAATCCTGTCAAGACTTCTGTGACTATGCCAATTATATGTCCAATATAAATGCTGTAAGTCCTTATCTAATGGAGGGGAGCTGGATGTTTTAAACAAGTCCCATCCTCATTGCTTTCTAGGTTCTTTATTCAGAAAGACCAAAGAAATGCTGAGGAGGCTTTGATATCTCCATCTCTATCTCCATCTCCATCTCCATCTCCATCTCCATCTCCATCTCCATCTCCATCTCCATCTCCATCTCCATCTCCATCTCCATCTCCATCTCCATCTCCATCTCCATCTCCATCTCCATCTCCATGTCCATCTCCATCATCTCCATCTCCATCTCCATCTCCATCTCCATCTCCATCTCCATCTCCATCTCCATCTCCATCTCCATCTCCATCCATATCTCCATCTCCATCTCCATCTCCATCTCCATACATATCTCCATCTCCATACATGTCTCTATCTCTATCATCTCCATCTCCATCTCTCTCTCTCTTTATATATATATATATATACATACATATATATCACCCCTGTCTCTATCTCTGTATCATCTATATATCTATATATTCAAATATAGATATATGAATATATAGATATATATCTTTTACTGTATTAGCAGTGGAAGGCTGCAGAGTCATGTTCATCCATACACTTCAATTTGCATAGCACAAGTTTATTTAACAGTTTCCCAAGTTCCTGTCCCACTTCTCTGCCTTGTCCAGTATGCTCCATGTCCATCTGTCCACTGTCTGCCATTGGCTGCTGTCCACTCTGCTCAGCTCTGCTATCTGCAAGCAAGTATGGTCAAACTGTTCTGTAGTATTATTAATTATAAACAAGGTGTGCAGCCACTTCCATGCCCATATAAGGACTGAACATCCAGACTTGATTATACGGCCATAATCTGCCAATATGGACCTTTTTCAGTCTGGCTGGACCACTGTGATTCAGGGAGATTCATATTCCAATTGCTGTAGTCCCAGCATCATCTAGTCATTTGATTGATGAAGAAATGGAGGTCCATGGGTGTTAAGTGATTTGTCCAAGGGTCATGTGCTTAGAAGAGCAACCCTAGAAGTTAATTCTCCTACCTCCTCCTTCTGTGTTCCTTCCTTTATACCACACCTGCCACAGGTATTTGACAAAAGGTTTTTAAAATAATGATTATGGACAATTAACTCCTGAACCATATTTATCTTTAACTGGCCGTTTGAACTCGCATATGCATGCCAGTGCTCTGGTGAGTCTCTTCATTAAGGTAGCTACAGCTGTTCTGTATTTTAGTTAGGTCATTACCTGCAGGCTACTTTGGGTTAGATGGTTATTAGCCTTCTCCTTTAAGTTTGTTGTTTTTTTCTCAGTTATTACTGACAATTTCATCATTACCACAGGGCAGGAGTTCACTGTTTATTTAAGTAAATTTTCTTCTTAATGGACTTAATCTGCTGTCACTTCAATGATGTATTTTTTAACTCACATGATAAATGAATGCCTTTTCCTGAATGGATCTTAATGAAGAGTCCCCATGTGTGTCTTTAAGTACAAAGAGATAGGAACCTTTTTGCCTTTTAGATATCATATATGGTGTGATGGGTCTTTTTGACCCTTCAAGGCAAGTAAGCAATTCATAAGTCACTTGCAGTCTTAGAGAGTTACTGGGGGAAGTGAGATGGTGAGCAATTTGCTCATAATCATAGTCAGTATTTAATAGAAGCAGAACTTGAATCCAGGTTTTCCTGGTGCACTATGCCACTCTGCCTCACAGTATATGATGATTAAAATGAAGTTATTGGGAACTATGGCCTAGCTTTATAAAACTTCTAATTTGGTTGATCTAGTTTCTTTTCCATTGGCTCTTGGTGCAGACCTCAGAAATTTAGGAATCTCAGCTCATTATTCTACAGAAGAGGGAACAGGCCTAAGAGGTGAAAAAATGGAGTCAATGTCACATGAATATTGTGTGTATTTAATATTAATTTTAACCTAAACCTGTCAGATCAGCTCTCTATGTAAAGGAAGTTGACTAGGAGGGGTTACTTGACTGTGACTTCCTAGGCTGTCTCAACATTAGGAGCATGAAGTAGATGAATTTGGAATCAGGAAGATCTGGGTTCAAATCTCATATTCATCAGTTACTACTTGTATGACCTCAGAAAATTGATTAGCTTTCAGATTCCTGATCTGTAAAATAAAGGTGTTAGATTAATTCACTTCTAAGGGCCTTTTGATGATCTTATGATGGTCCCTTTGTATCTGTATCTAGCATATATATGTATGATATATATATATATATATATATCATATACATACATATCTATATATATTTTGGGAGGTGGGAGAAGAAGGGAAAAAGTATCTCTTCTCTATCAAGGTTTGCTTTTCTGTGTCCTTTCTCCCTGGAAGATCACAGTCTTGTGGCACCTTGTTTCATAGTCCTCTGAGGCATGGAGTATATTTACCCTTTGCAGGATTTTAGACAATGGACTGACTCTTCCCATAATGACTGAGAATGGACTATTATCTATGCTGCCTTCTTATCCCTCCTCAAAAAGACTGTCCTTGAGTACCTACACTCAACTCAGTACCCACCTCAATTAAATTTGGCCCAGGCAGTTTCAGATAGTCATGGCTCTGATCTCTCCAACTGACCTGTCATGATTCCAAGCTTGGATAGCTCAGTGGTCTCAACCGTAAGACTATTTCTTTTGCTGGTGTACAATGCATGTCATCCATGTTTTCTCATCTTATATGGTTCTGCTTTCATAATCTTGTGATAAAAATCTATCAAATGTGCTAGAATCCTTTCTCAGGTCTATATTAGTTCAACAGATGTTCTTTCTCATTCTTGCTACATGACTGGCCAACCTTATTTTTCAGTCTCTCATGTCCTTAATGATGTCTTAAAGATGTAATAGCATGTAGTCTACTTACATAGAACACGTGATTTTCTAGTTATTTAAAATCATTTACAGTTTTTTATCTTACTGTATGAAGTTCCATGATCTGAGACCATATAACATCATTAAAATAGCATTAGATACCATGCTGTCTAAATTTTTCATGACGACTTGTCCTAAGGCCAAACAATCAGGAAGAAGCAGTCTGAAGTCCTCTGAGGTAAAGACAAGGAGGTGGTATGTGATTTTGAGCACCACCCCATCTAAAAATTTGATGAGAGTAACTCAGGATCTGGAATCCAAAACCTTAGGGAAAGCAGTGCCTTTCAGATATTTGCCCTGCTTTGGGCAGTCCTTGCAGCCATCATCCTAGGCAGCAACCTCTGGGAAGATAGGATATGGCAACTGCTTCTTCTGCAGATGTAGTAATTGCAACTAGTGAATACCCAGTTCTTACTTGACACTAATTCTTGACACTAAAATGGTTCATCAGAAACACGCATTATTTTATCAAGAAAAATGTCATTAAAATTGCCTTACCCTCTGCTTTGGGGCTACATACTTTCAGACTTGGAGCTGACCCCTCTTAGATGTGTTTGGTATCTTCTTCATTGGAAGGGAAGTTCCTTGAGACCAGGTACTTGTTTTTTTTAACTGATTATAATCAGAGCTCAGTATTATTTAATTCACGGTATTTTATAAATGCTTATTCATTGTTCATTCATTCAGATTCCTTCTTTTAAGGGTTAGCATTTTGCCTTTAGAAGACATTGGTTGAGTAATAAATCAGTTACAGCAAGGGAAAACACATTAGTTTATTGACATCTGCTAATATCACAATGAATTAACTTTTTTCAGATTTTAGCTGTTAATTAAAAAAAATTAGGAATCGATCTCAAGGCAAGTACATTTTTATAGGATGACAGGAGAGAAGGGACGATATGTGAAGTATAAGCCCCTTATGGTGGAGCCATTTTGAAGTATCCTGAACAATTACCAGACAGGAGGAGTTCTTCTGGGCTTTCATAGGTAAGAATGAAGAAAGAGGATGGAAAGAAAACGTGGAGAGAAGAGGTAGAAAAATCAAAAAGTCTCTATAGGTATGGTGGAAAGTGCACTCTACTATGAATCTGAAAGCCTGGCTTCTACTCCTGGCTTGGTTACCAGCTTCATGCCTTCTCTGATCACCAGATTTATCATCTGGGTCATTGAAATCATGATCCCTCTCCCACTAACTCCCTATGGTTTTTATGAGAAAAATACTCTGATTCTACCACTTATTCCTTATGCAATCTTGGTGAGTCACTTAACTTCCCTGGATTTTAGTTTCCTCACCTGCAAAATGGGGATAATAATAATAATAATAATAATAATAATACCTATCTCACAGACTTGTACTTTTAAAAGTGCTATGTAAAGACTGGGTCTTATTATCATAAACCAGGTGTAGGCTGGTAAATGTTTAAGAGCATGTTCTTTTAAAAATACTTTTAAGCTTATGCTGAATTATTAACATTTTCTCCATCACTTTTTAGTCTAGAGAGCAACAAAGAAATAAATCAAGCCTTGATTTGTAGTTTGCCAGTTTGTGAAGTGTAAATGCTGACACTGAAAATTTAACAATGGGAGCTTGGTGCATCTGGCTTCAACACATCTCTAAAGTCTATCTACATAAATGTGAGCTATTTCAAATTTTGCCTAAACAACACCTTGGTGCCCCATATAGAACAAAATTATACAGCTTCCTTTTCCCCACAGGGCAGGTTGGGACCAATTCAAAGTACTCTTCCTCACCCTTATGCCACCAAGTGCCTGAGATATGAACAAATATGTGGCCCCTTTTGTATACCAGCTCAGTTTGACTTAGTTGCTTCAGAGACTTCAGTTCTTCCAGATTCATGCCAGTGGGAAGCCTTTACATGATCATACCTCAACCACATAAGTCTATTAACAGGTTTCAGGTGTCTACATTATCTCTTGGATTAAATTTCAGAGAGGAATATCTGTGCCTGCTCCCTCTCACTCCAGGCCAGTTGAGCCTTATGACATAAAGAACTTGATTCACAATAACTTTGTGAGGTAATTGATGCAAGTAATAATTCTTATTTTTATAGATGAGGAAACCAAGGCTTAGGAAATTTGTGACTATTTTAACTTCATGAAGCTAGTAAGTTTCTGAGTCAGGATTCAAAACACATAACACCCCATTGTGCTAGTTATTTTATCTTCCAGATGTGAAGAGATTAAAACATTTTTGTTTCTGATTATCTTTCTCATTTGTTGATTAGTTTATTTTTCTCGTTCATTTTCCTAGAGGTGATTTGTAAGAATCAGAAGCCAATCCTCAGGCAAATTTCAGATGACAACCTGTACTATTAGAAGGCACTGTAGGAATCAGCAAGGACTGTTTTTCCAGGAATATTAAAGGGACTATTGCAGCAGACTCTTCCCACTTCTACCTCAATGGCAGTGAATACATTTTCAGTGGTGCTCTGAATCTCTGGAAAAATAAATATAATAATGCCCGAGTTGTCTAAGTCACATGGTTCTTGAGGGAATTCATTTATGCATTTTTTAATGGCTAAGTGGAAGGCACTGCTTTGGAAAGAAGCCAAGACTACACAGACAAAACCCAAACAGAACCAGCCTTCAAGGATTATTGTTCCATTAAAGTCAGGTGCCATCTAGTCCCATATCCTTCTTTTCCACAAGAGGAAACTGAGATCCAGAGAGATTAAGTAACTTGGCTAAAATCACATAGGTAGCAAATAATACAGGAGACATGGATCCTTTGATTGTAAATCCACTACTCTTTCCACTATACCATACTGCATCTTTTGAGAGAAAAACAATATGGAAATAAGTTATAAAAGCATATAAAACAATTTTTTTGGGGGGGGAAGAAAAGTTAATGGTAAAAGAGGTAAAGAAGGTATTAGATAATTCTGATGTATGAAGTGGTACTTGAGCTAATCCTGGAAATAAAGTAGAGATTCTAGGAAGCAGAGGTGAGAAGGAAATATCTTCCTGTCATGGTGGGAAGCATATGTAAAGCTCTAGTAGTGGGCGATGGGATTTTGTGTTTGGGGAGCAGTAAGTTGCCTGGTTTGTCTGAAAAAAATTGTGCTTGAAAGGGAATAATGTAGAATTCAATTGGAAAGAGAGCCTTAGGCCAGATTTTGAGAAGCTTGAAATATCAAATGGATGAGCTTGTGTTTTATCATAGAGGTGATCCAGAGCCAATGCAATAGACTTTCTAAATTTAAGGAAAATCACTTTGGCAGCAAAGTACAGGATGTATTAAAATGGAGAGATTTTAGGTCTGGGAAATCAATTTTCGAGGTTGTTGCACTAATCTAGGTGAGAAGTAATGAAGACCTGGATTAAGGAGGAACTAGGGAAGAGGAGAAGGGGCTGTATTTAAGGGATGTTGTGAAAGTAGAAATGAGCAAATTTATTGATTAATTATATAATTTGAGATAAGGGAAAATGAGGTGTTGAGGATATGGCCAAAACAACCTGGGAGACTGGAGGGATGGTAGAACTTTCAACAGGAAAAAGGAAATCTGGAAGAGAAAAGGGTATAGGAGAAAGATAATTAATTTTGTATTAGATCAGTTGAATTTGATATCTCTATGAGTTCCAATTTGATATGGCCAAAAGGCAATTGATAATATGGGATTGAAGCTCAGGGAAGAGATGGGGACTGAATATATAGATCTATAATTCATCTGCATAGAAATGGTAATTAAGCCCAAGGGAACTGATGTGATTATGAGGAGAGAAAGAGAAGAGAGAAAGGGGAAGAGGGTCTAAGATAGAACCTTGGGCAACACTGATAACTTTTGTAGCTGAGTGATGTCATCAGAAGTCAGTTTGCTAAGAGTTGAGGAGTGAGTGAGAAGAAAGGAAGTGGAGTTAGCAAGTATAAATAACTTTTTCAAGGGTAATTTGAGAAAGGGAAGAGAGGTAGAAAAATAGTTTAGGGGGAAGGTGGAATCTAGTGAATGTGTTTTAAGAATGGGAGACACCCAGACTTATTGGAAGGCAATCTCAAAGGAACAAATATATAAGGAGCAATTGAATATTTGACAGAGGGAGGGAATGATTGAGGTTCCAAATAGCTTCAGAAAGTGTGTGTGTGTGTGTGTGTGTGTGTGTGTGTGTATGTGTGTGTGTGTGTGTGTGTATTTGTATATTATAAGATTAAGGAAGGCAAGGAGACTACATAAAGAAGAATGGACATTGGTGTGACTATGAAGCCTGAATAATCAAGGTACAAACTCCATCATTAGCTAGTCTGCTGTTTAATATAAGCCACTCTAGATTTGCCCCTTCGGAGTATAAGGAATGACTCTCTTAAAGAGACTGATATTATCACACTTTAAGTATATATACCACCAAAGATATGTCCTTCCATTATGCTAAGGAAAGCGTCCAAAGGTGGAGACTGGTGGGGGCGGGGGATAAAGAGAGAATGAAATGGAATTAGAGTATGATTCCCCTGGAGGTATAGGGGATCCCATTCCTTTATATTTGGATGCAAGATAATATTTTACTATATATTTCTATTTTTGTATTATTTTTGTTGTTTTGCATCTTAATTAAATGCTATTCCTATTAGATTGATGTTTTTGGCATGGTCTATCAGGAGAGTCACATATGATGTAGATTCAAGCTGTGGGTTTAATAGTTGTTACCCCAAAACAGTCAATGAATCTAGGCCCTGGTGCTACACAAGAAATGAGATCTCTTGGATTCCATTTCAATACTAATTCTTTTTTTTTTAATTCTGGTTCTCAGAATGCATCTTCTCGAGGGAGATAGTCATGCAGATGTGCAATAAACATCTTTGTCATATTTGAAAGGTTATTCCCAAGAATAAACGAGGCTGCCTCTACTTCCAGAAAAGAAATAAAGATAGAGCCACGCAGGAGAAAGTGCATTTTCCAAGCCAGTTTCACAAAAGTTTTTCTTCAGTTTCCTCAGCTGGTGTCAGATAAACTGTAATAACAAAACATAATAGGTGTTCAGGGGAACGACTGTTTGTGGCTGCTCTTTCATTGGAAGCTCTTGCTCTTTTTTTTTATTAATGAATGCATGTCACTGAAACAAAGACCAACAGAGAGTCTGACCCTTCCTGAGCACAAGATTATTTATTGAGTGACAGTCAACTGAGGTTGAAATATTGACAAAAGTTAACTACAATAATAATTTAGCAATAAGAACGATAAAGGAGCCAATCAGCCCATCCAATTATTATTAGTGTGTTTGCCCTTCATTTGTACCCATTATGCTAAGGAGCTGTCAGAGCAGAGCTACTGAGAGGTTGTGGCTAACTCAACATGCGGCCTTTTCCCATCCTAGCCCTGGGGGTCACAAGCTGCATAAATGCTGATGCTGAGGAAATAGAGAGCAAATAGAATACTGGGTTTTCTAAAGTCTATCTTTTCCCATTATATTGCTATCTTCCCCCATACAAGGGACAGGAAAAAGTTCCTTCTTGTACTTGGTCTTGTTCTTGTTTCCTGGAATACATACCTAAAGCTGAAAGGGACCTTGTGTGAAGCCATATGGTACAACCCCCTCATTTTACAGTGTAGGGAACTGAGGCCCTAAGAGGTTAGGTGACTTTTCCAAGGTTAAATATATATAATAAACACCAGAAAAACAATCTTCCCCCATGCATAATTCAGCCAGAATTTGCTGCTAGCATCAAGTCTTCAGTTAATCTCCAGAATGTTGACTTGCTGCCTCAAATAGCAATGCACATATATAGATTTGCAAAGTACTGTCCTCAGCACAACCATCTGAAGTGAGCAGCATATATCTTTCCTCATCTTATAGCTGAGAAACTAAATTCAGAGTGGTCATGTCTCATCCTTGGTCACACAGCTAAGTGTTGGTCAGGATTCAAGCTAAAGTCTTAAGGATCCAAGTGCAATGCTACTTTGGCTCATCCATGCATAAGACTTGGAGATAGAGGAGACCATATCCTTTCAGATTAGGGGTGGGGAACCTTTTCTTTCTCCCAAAAGTTAAACTTAAAAATTAGCCTGGCATATTTGGTCAAACCTTTAATTAAAGGTTTGATCTTTAATTAAAGCCAGTAGAAATCTGTGTTCAAATGTCACCTTTACACTTAACTCTCTAGGTGATGATGGGCAAATCAATTTCTCTGAACCTCAGTTTCTTCATTTTTAAAATCAAGATAACAGTAGAACCTATTTCACAGTTATTATGAAGACTGAGATAATGTTGTCAAGTGCTTTCCTAACCTAAAATACCATTTAAATGTTAGCTAGTATTTTTATTTCTTCATAACAACCCTACCTTTAAATACTAGACTGTTGGGGGCAGCTAGGTGGCGCAGTAGATAATCTGGCCCTGGAGTCAGTAGTACCTGACTTCAAATCCAGCCTCAGACACTTAATAATTACTTACCTGTGTGGCCTTGGGCAAGCCACTTAACCCCATTGCCTTGTAAAAAACTAAAAAAAAAAATTAAAAGTAAATTAATACTAGACTATAGAACTTTCTAATATATGTTATCCTTTTCAATTTCTAGTTCAGAGCTCTCTCTGCATATGGTTGAGAACTTAGTAATTACTTTTGTTCTACCCATTCTCTCTCATCTAACATTCTCTAATCATTTGTTCTGTCTCCCCATTTCTACCTTTGTAACATTCTTGAATCCAGTCCTACTCTTCCTTTACATAGCTATCTACCATCTTAGTACTGATTTCGTACTCCCACGATGGGTGCAACAACCATCTAACTGGTCTCCCAAGTCTCACATATGGAAGCATCCATTTCAGTCTATTCTCCACATTGACTGCCACAGCAATTTTCCTTGAATTCAGATGTGACCATGGGTCACCCTTATTCCATCAACTCTACAGGTCTCCGAAGCATCCAGGATCAAATATAAACTTCTCCGTTGAGCTTTTAAAGCCCTACACAACCTAGGTCAAAGCTATGATCCAGGTTCATTGAATATTACTTCCCCTTCCTTATCTTATGATCCAGCCAAATTGACTTTCTCTTTGTTACTCATGTAATGCAAAGGTTGTGTGTCTGGAGATCTGGCAGGATGGTCTTGCCTTCTCCAGGAATAGAGAAGTTTATTGAGGGGAAAGATAATTAGTTCTGTTTTAAACCAATTGAGTTTGAGATTTCCTCTAGACATACCATTTGATCTATCAAAAAAGAAAGTGGTGATGTGAGACTGAGGTTCTGGTTAGAGATGGGATATTTGGATCAGTGAGTCATTTGCATAGAGGTTATAATTGAACCTATGGAGTTGATGAGATCACTAAGAGAGAGAGAGAGAGAGGAACAACAGGAGACCCAGAGGACAGAACCTTGGATGAATCTCCACATTTAGGGAGCATGGCTGGATAATGAATCAGTTAAGAAGACTGAGGAGCACCAAATAGAAAAAGCAAGGGAGAACAGTACCATGGAACCCCAGAGAGGAGAGTGTCCAAGAGGTGGATAACAGTGTCTAATGTAACAGATTGGTTAAGAAGAATGAGGAGCGATAAAAGCCCATTTGTTTTGGCAGTTAAGGTGTTTGGCAGAGAAAGAGCGGAAAGCTATCAGCTGATAGCCAGCTAGGGACTAGTGAAGGGTTTTTTTTAAGGATAAGGGAGACAGGCATGGAAGATTTGTGTACTGTCATCCCCCAGGTGCTCTGCAGGTTGGTCCAAAATTCAAGCCAGGCAAAAATGTACCTGCTTCTTTTTTTTATTACACATTTTGATCAACATGGGAAAACTCAATAATAAACATTAAATAAATCCCTTTGATGGTTATTTGCTTTGACAGAAGTTTCCCAAGAGAGATTGTCTGTGTGTGTGTGTGTGGGGGGGCAGCTGGTTCACATTTTGTCCTACTGAAAGTGAGGCCTGCTACATTAAAGCCTTGATTAGTGTGATGACTGCTGTATTTTGCTTGTCTGTTCCAAATGGCAAAACCTTTAATAAAGAAGAGGTTTATTGAGCAGGAAATCATTTTCCAGTTTCATTTCATATCCAGACCCATGTCCACATTTTCTCAGTAGCAGCTTGGCAGACTGGCTAGCAGCCCCATACTTGGAATTAGGCTGGATTCAAGAATGCTATGAAGGTAGAAATAGGAAGACTGACCAAATGATTAGAGAACGTTAGATGAGAGAGAATAGGAAGAATAAAAGTAGTGAGTTGTGTGGTCTACTTAACCCTTTGAGCTTGTTGAAAATAAAAGCACTTATCTCAGAAGCTGGTCTGAAGATCAAATGAGATTATATATGATAAATGCTTTGCAAATCTTTAGTTATTTGTTAACTATTATTACTTAAAAAAAATAAAATTAGATCCTTAGCCTCTGGCTTGAAAACAATTGAAGGGTTATACAACTTGTAACTGCAGAGAAAAAAACATGATCTTTTTCGAGTCAACAAGAGGACTTTTGTATTGGAGAGGTATTAGAATGAGACTGTATATAGAAGCAGCTAGATGGTACAGTGGACAGAATCCCAGGCCTAGAGAGTGTAAGACTCTTTTCAAGTCTGGCCTCAGACATTTATTAGCTGCGTGATCCTGCGCAAGTCACTAAGCATCTGCTGACCTTAATCCACTGGAGAAAGAAATAACAGACCACTCCCTATGGACAATACCCACATGGCTATGGTTCAAGGGATCACAAAGTGTCAGACATGACTGAAATGGTAGCTACTCTGATCCATATTCAGCATTATTTCCATTGCATCATCACTTTTAATCAATGTAACACTAGAAGAAATGCTAAAAGCTAATCTTGTGAACTATGCCCTTTTGCTATGGATCTCCTCAATTCCTATTCCTAGTACCTATGACTTCCCTCCTCCCCCATCATTTTTGCTATATGAATTACCAAGTATTGTAGAAGTTGTCATTTTTTCACAAAGGGATGGAATTAGGAATTAGATCACGAGTTATCTGAAACAACTATTTCCAAATTTGTCAAGATAAAAAACAAAAGATTTTACTTACCTTATCCTAACTGACATTTATAGTACACATTAAAGTTTCTAAAGTTCTTTATAGAGCAACTAGGTGGCACAGTGGATAGAGCACTGACCCTAGAGTCAGGAGGACCTGAATTCAAATCCAGCCTCAGACATTTAATAATTACCTAACTGGGTGACCTTGGGCAAGTCATTTAATCCCATTGCCTTGCAAAAACCAAAAAAAGTTCTTTATATATATTTTCTCATTCAAGTCTTAAAACTCATATCTATGAGAGGATATAATAAAGCTATTATTACAATATTCTTTTTGCTGATGAGGAAACTGAGGCTTATAGAGCTTAAATAACTTTTCTATGGTCACACAACTACTTAGTAACTCAGGATGTATTTGAACTCTAGTCTTGATCCCCTATATTGAACTAAATTGGAACTACTGATTATATATATATATATATTTCCCCCCTTATCATTAGTTCTTTATTTTTAAATTGACAAGTATTTGTATTACCAGTGGGGAGCAGGATTTTTCAACATTAAAAACCAACTGCCAACATTAGCAAACACCTGGTGAATATTCTGCTATACAGAAAAGAGAAAAGAAATCAGTCAGACCACTGGGGTTTCCAGTTAAATGAATCAAGACAAACAGGATAACACAATGAAGAGAAAAAGGCAAGTCATACACCAGTGGGAGTGAGTATTGGTCTTCATTTTCACAGTTATGTTTCTTGACACTGAACTCTGGCATATGGGAATGGATGACCTTTTAGCTTATGACTCTGCTTTCCCCTTTCCTGGCTCAAAGTGTTCTCCAGTACATCCCTCCCAACTATGCTTTGCACATCTTTTTTTCATTTAAAGAAGGAACTCATTTCATGTGATGGTTGCCTGACACAAGCCTGTAATTAGAGCTGTTTGCAAAGATTTGTTCCCCTTGATTTCCCCCCCCCTTTCTTTCAGTGGGGGGAAGGAACAATCTGCTGTGTTGTTCATGTAGTCTGTGATTCATATTGTCTTTTTGCTGTGGTTTCTTTGCCATCCTGTTCATGGTGTTCTGTTTGTTTTCAGAGTAGCCAGGGAGAGTCCTGGAAAAAGTGAGAAGTGTAGGTGTGGTGCTCTGACACAGGCCCTCCCTGACCCAAGTTTACTTCCAGGGTTACGGTTGCTGGATAATTGATTTGGTGAAAAACAGAGCTTCAGCTCCTAGCAGATGATCCTTGCAATGTCATTATTAAAAAAAACCCCTGGTTGGTTGGCTAAATAATATATCACATTATTGTGCAATTTTCTTCTGCACCATACATTTACATCTTTGACTATTATCATTTCCATGCAAAATATTTAATGAGAGATGAAAGAGGTAGAGCAGTCATTCTAGGTAAGTTGTGATTTAAAAAAAATTGATATAAAAATCACAAAGTAGATAAGTTAGTGTTGATCATCAGCTTTACAAAAGTTTTTTCCCCCTCCCTTTTAAAAAGGATTTTAAGTTGGGTTTCTTTAAAGGTCATCTTCTCAAGTATATTTAAAATGATTTCATTAATTAAATCATGGCTTCTCAGTAGCACAATTGTGTAATATGTTATCCATGGAATCTATTATTGAAAGCAATTATCGTAGCTTATTGAAGTCAAATAATACAGATTTACTAGCGTCTTTATTTTATTATCAGTGGATCTAGATGCTCTGAGATATCATATAGTGTATAAGCCTTGGATTCAGGAAGGCCTGGGCTCAAAACTTTTTTGAATTATTCCTAGCTGTGTGACCCTGAATAAGTCACTTTATCATGATCAATCAACAAGGATTTATTAAGTATTTACTATGTCCCTTACTAAGTCTGAGGACAGAAAGGCAAAAACTGTCTCTGTCTTTAAGGACCTTATATTCTAATGGAGAAGACAATTTAGAAATGACAAAATGAATGTAAGACAGAAAGAGTAAGGAAGAAATGATATAATATCTATGAGGGAGGGAAAGGTCTCCTGAAGAAGGCAGCATTTGAGTTGAGGTTTAAAGGAAATCAGAAATTCTAAATGGTGGAGGTAAGAAGGCCCTCTGAGTTTCTGATTCCTCATCTATAAAATGAAGGGGATTGACCTAGAATGGGGTAGAGAACCTCCAGCCTGTGGCCATAATGGTGTGGGTTGCCAAGGCAACCACACGTGGGACTTGAAATTCAATAAGTCTAGTTACTTTCTAGGGAATTCAGTAAATGTTTGACCAAATATGGACTGTGAATGATGTTATAAATGTCTAAAAAATCCTTGGCAGAAAAATGGTTTCCCACCTCATATCAATCAGAAGAGGTTGATGCTATTATTATTTCCATTTTATAGTTGAGGAAGCTGAGGCAAACAGACTTGATTAAGTAACAGGTCACACAATTAGTAAGTATGTGAAGTCATATTTGAACTCAGATCATTGTAACCTCAGACCCAACATATTATCTATCTTCTTTGCCATCGAGCTGCATCTGAGAAGGCAGTCACTTTTGCTATTAGAAGATTTCTAGATCCATTTCAATTCTAAATCAATGATCCCAGGAAGTAACAAGGGTTGTTTGCAAATCTACTAAGATAGTTTGAAAATCTTGGTTGTTCTGGAAGAAGACCTTGCTGGCAAGAAGGTGATATCATGCTTTGCAAGTGAACTGGATTTAAGTGAGGGAGGGCTGTGCAAAGTCACCAGTTTCACTCTCTTCTCCAGAGCTATTTAAGTCCAGTGGCAAGATGAGGTTGCAAGTCATTCATTAGATGAAGGAGCTGGATTGGGGAAGTGGTCTTAGACTTGATCTTAACCAGAATTCCTAAAGGTTATTAGGAAATCCAGAGATCTAACTACAGTGTATGAGTTTTTGTGTCTTTTTTTTTTTAAAGCTAGGAAGGTGGGCTTGGAGAATTCTACTAGTCATGTCTTTTTTGGACTGAAAAGAACCAAGACCAGAAATCAGGGCAGAGTTCAGTCCAACAAGTCTTTCCTCATATTTGGGGGATTTGGGAATTATTAATAATAGACTTTCAAAAGACAAAGACAGATAAGAAATAATATCTTTCTTAAAGGAGTCAGATTTTACTGAGGGGAAATAGAGAGGAGGGACTAAAAGACTTATATGGATCAGTAAATAAATAGGAAATGCAAAGTATCACTAAGGAGGACTCTAGGGATGGGAAAACAAACTGTATACAAGAAGCTCCTTTCCCCAAACTTGAGGCATACTGACCAAGGCATTCCTTTATAGGACATGGGGCAAATAACTTAATTTCCCTGAGTCTCTGTTTTATCTTCCTAGTTAGCATCAAAGGATGGGTGGTTAAGAGCTCAAAGAATATTTCTAATCCACATCTTTAGTTCTATCCCCCCTTTTTTTACAACTAAGGAAATTGAGGCTCTGGAGGTTCATTGATAATTGGATTAGTTGATCCCTTTATTCCCTTTGGGCTTCTCTTTGGTTGTATCATCTCTTTTCTTAGGATAATCACTACAAAAAAATCTTAAAGTTTTGATAGACAAAATATACTGGGAGCAGGAGGAGTGAAGGAAAGCACATAGAATCTGTTTAGTGTGGAATTCACTGCTTGATCAAGCCCATTGATCAGATTTCCAACCTTAAAAGTGAAAAAATTGCTGATGCTGCTTAATAAATATTTATGTTGACTTTTAGATTTCAGTTAGGAAAACATGATATGTTTGTCTCCTTTGCTGTTTTCAGAATTAGATAAAAGGACAGAAGGATAAAAAATAAATGATACAAATATTATGACTTAAGAGATCAATAGTAATTGATTAATCAACAAAGCAACTAAAATTAGTAAAATAACTTTTAAAATGAAGTTTTTTTCTCTCAGTGTGTTGGTTGATTAAAAGAGTTTATGGAGCTGAGTATTAGTATCTTGGATTATAACAAAGAATTTGGTGTTGCTCAAATTGATTATCAAGTGGTCCTCTTGGGTCCTCATTTTAACCAGTTCAATGCAAAGTATTACTAAGGACGTCTCTAGGGATGAATTTCCATATTACCAATGAAAGGCCACATTATGTTGCTTACTTTCCATTAAAGTTTGACAAGCATTTGTCTTAAACAAGCTTCCTATTTGCTCTCTTGCTTGTGGTTGGTTAAATCCGTTCATAACCTGGCTGATTGTGGCCTTTCCAGTTTCCTTACCTATGTCCTCTAGAATCCAGGGATAACAGTCTCCTCAGATGACACTCCATCTCTTAACTCTGAGTATTTCCCCTGGATGTCTCCCAGATCTGAAATGCTTTATCCTCATCTTAACCTCATGTCTTCCTTTAAATCTCAGTTAAAGTCCCCCCCTCCTATAAGAAGTATTTTCCAGTCTTCCTTAATTTTAGTGTCATCCTGTTATTTCCAATCTGTTATGCACATATTTTGCTTGCACATTTTTTGCATATTGTCTCCCCATTAAACTGTGAGGTCTTTGAGAGCAGGAACTCCTTTTGTTTGTTTTGGCCTTGTTTTGTATGTCTCATGCTGCTTTGTGCAATGAATAGCACATAAAAGATACTTAAGAAATGCCTGTTGTTTTTGACTAGAACTGTCAGATTGATATATATGATCAACTAACCAGAGAAATATCCTGTCTCATATTATTATCCTATCAGGACTATGACAAAGCTGAACTCCCCAAAAGCCCCCACACTGAGGCACCTGCAATCACAGAGGTAATGCAAATTGGAATGCGTGTACTAAACAACCCAAAGATGAGTCTTTCTTTAGAATGTTATAATATAAAATTGAGCTCACTTGGTATTTGTGTATTATAGGAATGAGCTTGCGACCAGGAAGAATGACACTTTCTCAGCACAACTGATAGAACAAATTAGGTTCTATCAAATATTAGGCAGCCAGATCAATACTGCTCATTTCAACTTCACTTAACTCTTGAGGTTTTGATGCTTATGTGGCAATAAATCTTGGGCAAAAGACTTAAGTATTTAATTAGGTTTAACATTTCTTTGAGTATCTCATCAGAAAGAAAAAGCAAGAAAGTAAAAATATAATGTATGTTAGCCAACTGTGTGTATATGTGTTTTCATTCCAATCAATGGATTCAATTTCCCTCTTGAAACCTGGGAAAAACTGTACTTCATGATATGACCCCCTTTGGGCAAATATTCTTTCTCGCTCATCTAATAACAAACCAGCTCCTCTCAGCTCTTTTTCCCCTTGGCTCTGCAGATCAGTATTCTTCCTGGCCCCCTCTTCCCCCATTCTCCTTGACCTTCTGCTCTTTCAAGCCCTGGCAGACAATCCAGTCGACTTCTTCCTCTCTTGAGTCAAGACCTCAAACCATGACTGACACTGACACTGTTCAAAATGGACGGGTATAAAGTTCTCATTTGGAGGGTTGCGGAAGCAATTAGTCATTTCCCCATTCTGCTAAATATGAAACAGGAGTGGTTGGCTGAAAGACACAGAAACCTCAATCTGTTTTGCTGGATACAGTATTCACTAAGAAACAATATCATCAAATGAATGTTTTCAGATTTGTTTTGTTTTCTTTTTAAACTCAAATTTAAAAATATATGAGTACCAATATCTCTTCTCCTTTGTAGATTATTTTTTGAATGTAACACATTATATGGTTACTTGGAGATGGCCATGTGTACCTTAAATTGCACTTCCTAAAGCATTATGAACATTTGTTTAAACATCAGCATCTCTGCTACTATAGCACAACTGGTTATTGATTTGGG
Source organism: Macrotis lagotis (assembly GCF_037893015.1). NCBI lineage: Eukaryota > Metazoa > Chordata > Mammalia > Peramelemorphia > Peramelidae > Macrotis > Macrotis lagotis. The sequence continues at coordinate 78,600,399 of NC_133664.1, read as the reverse complement.
ATTCTGGACATTAATATGACTAGGACATCAAGGGATAAATTCATATTAATTGTGTCCACACAGTGAGCATTATAATTAATATCTTTAACATCTACCAATGAGACTTTAGGCACGTCACTTAATCTTTCTGTGGGTCTTAGTTTCCTCATCTGTAAAATGAGGGCATCAACCTAGATGAGTTCTGAGATCCTTTCCAGTACTTAATATATAATCCTATGACTTGGCTGGATTCTTACTACCTCTTTTCACTTGGACATTTACTGGAGATTTATATACTTGTAGTAATACCCTTTACTCCTTTAGGAAATGAAGTACCTATTTATTGATTCAGAATTATACATTTTTGCATAGTGAACCAAAATGTACATTTGTTATCTATACAAAAAGATGAAATACTATGTGGAGTCTTAGAAATGAACCAGTAAAGATACCTGGGGTGTACTACACCAGTTATTTGTTTCACTAGTGTTGTTCTAGTGTGTAACCAAGCTATAGACAACATTGTTTTTCTTATAGTACTATCCCACTACATCAAAATCAAGAATGTTCCGGCTAACTATAACATTTTCCTTCTCTTTCTCATTTCAATATTTCTTTTAAACCCAATTTGTACCAGTTTTTTCTACATGTGCATCCATTTCCAAATTTGTAGCTTACCATTTAAACTCTTTTTTCTACATCTTACCTTAAAAATAGTTTTCCTTCTTAGCTACAGTAATCTTTAGAGCTAACACGTCCAAACCCTTTTGACTCTTCAGTTTGCAGCTTGGAAGAAATACAATTCAACTCTTCACAAAATAAAAAGGAATAGAAAAATTGGTTTTATTCCCATGCCTGTCTATACATTATTAAATAATAAGTATTTCATTTATAGTTATAAAATTGAAGTAGATCTAATAAAACAGTAGTTTTTATAAAGAAAAAAATGTTAAAAGTTACTGGCAAATAATTTAAGTTTTTGAGAAGGAAAAATTCATTCAGATATAAGTTCCTGGGACAGTTAGCTAGAGCAATGGATAGAGGACTGGTCTTGAAGTCAGAAGGATCTGAGTTTGAATTCTGGTTCAGTCATTTGACACTTAATAGCTATGTGACCTTAGATAAGTCATTTAACTCCAAAACCAATCAATCAGCAAGTAGATATAAATTCCTTCCCTAGCATTTAGCTCAGGGCTTGTCACAAAGTAGACACTTATAAATATTTGTTTAACTGAAATGAATTCCATGAACAGAATATTAGTTGTGATGTCAGATGTCCCATCCACCTGTGTTTTTTTAATTTAAATTTTGTTTTTAATTTATGGAAATAAAACAAGTATTTCCACAGTATACTATAATAAAAGAGGATTGTACATGAAACTGCAAATTTATTATGAACAATTTGCTATTCATTTTAAATATGCAATGAAGTTATTCTGTAAATTCTTTTTGTCCCCCCCACTATTTTAGAGATGACTATTATTACATATAAATATATATGTATAAATATACATATATATAAACATATACATATATGCAAAATTATTCTATACATATTTCCATTTGTCAATTCTTTCTCTGGAGGCAGATAACATCTTCCTTCATTAGTCCTTTTAGTTAATTTGGTTTTTTATAATAGTCAAAATGACTTATTTGCTCATAGTTGTTCTTAAAACAATATTGCTGTTATTGTATACAATGTTCTCCTGGTTCTATTCATTTCTCTCTCCATTGTTTTGTGCAAGTCTATCCAAGGTTTTTAGGGTCAATGAGTTCATCATTTCTTATAATATAGCAATATTTCTTTACAACCATGTACCATAACTTATTCAGCTATCCCCCAATTAGGAGCAACCCTGCAATTTCCATTTCTTTACTACCACAAAGAAGGTTGCTATTAATATTTTAGAACATATAGGTTCTTATCCTTTTTCCCTAATCATCTCTGGAAATAGACCTAGTATTGATAAATGATTTTTAATTATTTGTTTTAAATTTACACTGGCATTAGATATAATAACTTTAACATTTTTGATATTGCTTCCCTTTACATGGATATTGGCTGGAACTTTTAACTAGAGACTCATAAAGACACTGAATTTCTAAATTGGAAGATTTCTTAGAGATTTTCTACAAAGAATTGTAGATATGGAAGAAGTCTTACAGATGATCTAGTCCAATTCTCTCATTTTCTTTCTACCATAATTGAAAGATGAGGAAACAGAGACCCAGAGATTGAGTTTCTCATGGTCACAAAGGAGTGGCAGAGTCAGCTCTAGAACCCAGAACTACAGTCTAGTATACCTTCCAGTCCTTTGTATTCTCCCAAGCTCAAAAAATAGTTTCATTCCATTTTCATTCAACTTGTAATTTTCTGCCAGCAATGAATTTTGACTTTCAAAGAATAAATGGAAATGAATAATACAAAAAGTTTATGGGCAGCTTAATTTTAAGGAACTAATGGTGAAGCATGCTTCCCTTCTCTTTACTTCTTTTTTTTTTGCTTATCTATACATGTTTGCTATGACGGAGGAATATGGAGGAGGTATCCTCAGGAAGTGTCTGTGATATAAAAAAAATCAAGAAAATATTGATTTAATTCTTTTTTTTTAACAAGGCAATGGGGTTAAGTGACTTGCCCAGGATCACACAGCTTGGTAATATTAAGTGTCTGAGGTCGGATTTGAACTCAGGTATTCCTGACTCCAGGGCTGGTTCTCTATTCACTGTGCCACCTGGCTGCCCCCTGATTTAATTCTTAAAAAAATTAATGGGGCCTCCCATAACTTTATGTGTAGCAGGAAATCACTTGGAATATGGTGGTCATCCAGTTGAAGATAAGTAAGTCCTAATATCTGTGAATAATAAATTCCACAAAATGATTTCATTATTTGGATCTGTGTTATACCTTTCCATTGGACTGGATTCCGTGAACAGATTTTATACTATTATAGCTCCAAATAATGGAAATTCAAATAAATGTGACCACTTCACAGCATCTGTTATTCACACTAGGGAGAGTCTTCATTATTTGTACTAATTAGGACCCAACTGTATAAGCAAGCATCTTCAAGAGTATCATTATTTTATTTATCAATTATTCATCTCACTTGCTGTTTTTGATTAGCTGGAATTACTGCATTTTGATCTTTAATTCACATGGGTCATTTATATTATTCTTTGATATAAGCCAAAAAAAGATTTGGACAACATTTTTGTTCTCTTTAGATAAAGTATAAGAGTTTTCCTCCTACTGGTTCTTTATATGATTCCGCTTATTGAACTGAAACGTGTCTCTTAAATCTATTTTGCTTTGAAATGAGGCTGAGCAAGATTCTGTTTCCCAATGCTTTGGTACTTCTTTGACCTCACTGCTCACTAGCAGAAGCCATTAATGGTTGACATAGTCTCATTTATCTGCATGTAATTTAAAACAGTCAAATAAACAAGAAAATAAGACTGAAACTTCTTCACATCAGAATCTACATGGTTTTTCTTGGAATCAGGTCTTTCAGAACTGAAAAAACTTGGTAAGACTTTTTCCTACTCCCCAAAACCTATGTCTTTTCTATCTCTGGAAAATGGTAGAGGGACTGAATCAATTTCAAGAGATTTACTGAGTTAGGATCTGTCTCAGAGTAAAGTTTTGCTTTTTTTTTTTTGTCAAAGTCAAAAAGCATTTATTAATCATTTACTATGTGCTAGGCACTGTGCCAGCACCAGAAATATAGATATAAGGAGAAAGAAAAACATATCCTACCTTTAAGAAGCTTACATTCTAATGGGGGAAGACACTAATATAAAAGGGAATAAGGCATGGGAGAAAGTCCCATGGAGAAGATTTAACAGTGCATCCTGGAGAAGAATGAAGACATAGCTAGCTTGGGCTACCTTGCTAAAATGGAAATGCTGAGAGGAATTAGCCAATCAGAGGAAAAGGCAGCAGGGGCAGGAAGAAATTTAAAGATATGCTTGAAGCTCCAGGTCAGTGCTGAAACTAGTACTGAGATTCTTGAGATGAGTTGGAAATGGTTTCTCCTTCCTAGGAGCTCCATAGATCAGAAAGGATTGTTATCGGGAGAGACAGAAGAAGTCAATGGGCGGAGAAGTAAACTTTGGGTTGAAATATAATTTAATTAGCTCAGTTCTAATCTAAGCTAGACAACCAATCTGTCTGCATGGCTCCATAGGCAATCTGAGAAGATTTAGGGAGGATAATGATAATGCTTTTTGTTATAGATATATTGAAAGATATACTGCCCAGTCATTTCAATAAGGTTCCCATTAAAATTTAGGAATACATCTCATAGAAGTTATTCATCAATTGGTTTGAAAGCTCATTCCTTGATTATGTTCTCATATTTCAAGTTAATCATTCCATACTTCATTCATTTTTTGTTTTTTTTTTTTCATTTGGCAAATAACCACTATGTACCCTATGCTGAATGCTAGATACAAAAACACAAAAAGAAACAGTTCCTTCCCACAAGGAGCCTACATTCTACTTGGAGGAAACAACCATATACAGATAAGTCAATATAAAAGATGTATGTAATGCAAGGACAGGATGAGAGATCAGTCATTATTGTATGCTCAGATATGCCCTTTTTAATGAGTTATAGAGAGCAGAAACCGATATTCTGTGCCTCCTTCCAAGCTAACAAAGTTCCAAAGGAACTCTGGATGACTGTTTCCAGTTATGTATAATGAAGTGACTGGTACTGTTATAGCAAAAAAGTTTTCTAGTTATCTTGGAGTTAGAAGAATCATGCAATCAGGAGATATTGAGCTGGAAAGGCTATAACCAACCAGTCTTACTCTTTTCTTTCTTGACAGTGTATGAGGAATGGACTCCTCTGATCTGATCATCCAGCTGTTATGTGTCATGTGTTATGATCATGCGCCACCTCTGTTTCTTTTGTATTTATGATTTCCTAATCTTAAGTGAGAGAGGAAATTCCCAGGCAACTATTCAGGAATTCAGAAGAGGCAGAAGTCTCATATTAGAAGGTCATAGGTTATTAGAGAAATAGTGGTGGTCAAATGAAGTAGTAGAAGGATGACCGAAGCATTTATAAATAGAAGTGGAAAGATAGTCATACAAAGATGCTGGCAGATTCAGGAATCATAACCTCTATCGTAAACAGAAGTGCCTCTGTAGACTTTGAAAATTCACCCTTTGGCAGAACCCAACAAACCCAACTAAAAGCTCAAACTCCCTCTTTGGGGGTACTGAGAGCAATAGCAGTGACACACATAAATGTAATGACCGTGTATGGCCATTGGGTGCCTCCCAGATCCTTACCCTGGTTAATACATATTTGTCTCACTTCTACTGAGTGATAAAGTGATACCCAGAAAGTTATTATACATGTAAAATAAATACAGAACAATTTGGGGCAGTAGAAAACAACTGGAGAAATCAGCAAAAGACTTTCCAAATTTCAGTGGGCTGTGACTTTGTCAATATGGATATTTCTTCCATTGTCACAGATTTCAACTCATCCATGCTTTCTCATCTTGGAAGATTCTTGTTCATGCTTTCATAAAATCCTTGAAAGACAGCTACCTTAGAGGTCTCCAAAGTAGGATATGTGGCCTATTCTAAGGCATCTATGAAGAACCATAAGCAAAGTGAGAAGATGAGTTACATTCTACCCTCCCTGTGATTACCAATTCATGGCATGGTCTTCAACATAAGAAAAGTATCCCTTCATTGTTTATAGTTAAATACTCTTCTATTCTTCCTCCTTTCATTTCTGTCCTTCCTTGTGCTGAATCATTGACCCCTAAAGGCAAAACCCAAGCACTGATAGCAGTTATGCAGACAAATTTCCTTGTCCATTCCTACCATTTCTCTACCCTACTGCCTAGATCACCTTATAGCTGCCTCAACAGGTGGTCTCTGTTTTTTGCTCCCTACTTCTCATTTTCTTCAGTGGGAAAGAGTAAGGTACAATGAGAATACAGATGACTTTGCTTTACAGATCTCATTATATTATCTTTGCCCCTATACCCATTCCTTTTGTTTTTTTTCCCAGTATCAATCAATGAAAACATTATTCTTTTAGTCTCCCAATATCTTCAACAGCTTTTCGAGGTTCTCAATATCCACTTTATCCTTAACTCCCCAATCAATTGAAGTTGCTCTCTTCCAAGTCATATATGACCAATACATAACTTTTTCTCAATCCTTATCCTTCTAGGTCTTGTAGCATTTCATATTGTTGACCAACTTTTCTTCTTGAATATTCTTGCCTGTCTGGGCTACTAGAAACAATGCAAGCTTATCACCTATGAAAACTTCCATTTTTGTATGTATACTTTTTTTTTGTATGCATACATCCATACTTGTATACTTATACTGAATTTTCTAACCCACTTAAAATCTTCTAGATGAAGAATTTCAGTGAATTTTGAATCTATTTGTTAAAAACCTTCCAATTAGTTTTTTTCTTTCAAAACAATTTATGCAGAAGATTGGTACCAAATAAAAAAGTCATTTCCATATATATATATATATATATATATATATACGTATATATATATATATATATATATATACGTATATATAATAGGACTGAAAAATAGGACCATACATGAAACTTTAGGTCCATATTATGTACAGTTTATTTTCCTTAAAATAAAAATCCAACTTGAAGCTTTTAGTGATGGTCTGATTCAGTTGTGCTTTTTTCTGACTTCTGTTTTCTTTGCATTAAAAAGATGTCTCAATGATCCAACTTTTTGTCTTTTTTTGTTGTTATCCTATCCCTATTCCCCCATCTCTTAATCTCTGTCTCTGTCAAACTGGGGAAAAAAAAAGAAAAATATATCCTTTGTAACAAATATATATAGTCAAGCAGAATAAATTCTCAAGTTGCCTGTCTGACAGTGTGTCTTATTTTGCATCTTGAGTTTATGAGTTTTCTGTCAAGAATTGAGTAGAATCCTTAATCTAATCTTTTTTTTTTTAGGGTTATTTTTGCAAGGCAATGGAGTTAAGTGGCTTGTCCAAGGCCACACAGCTAAGTAATTATTAAGTGTCTGAAACCAGATTTGAACTCAGGTACTCCTGCCTCCAGGGTTGGTGCTCTATCCACTGCACCACCTAGCTGCCCCAATCATTAATCTTTTGAATAATAATCATTGTATTTATCTCAATTTTTAAGTCATTCAAAGTTTTTATAATGTTGTTTTTGGATAAGTTGTTCTCCTGTTACTGCTCATCTCATTTTGTTTCAGTTATACAAATATTTCCAGGTTTCTCTAAAACTGTCTTCATGAGGTAATAATTATTTAATTATTTTCATATACCATAATTTGTTTAGCTTTTTCCCAATATATCAGTTTCCAGTTCTTTGCTCCTACAAAAGGAGCTCTTATAAATATTTTTGTAAAGATGGGTGTATCTCTTTTGGGGGATCTTTCATCTCCTTGGAGTGCTAGCCTAATAGTTTTTGGCCTACAGGTTTGCACACAGTAATAAATTTCATAGTTTTCAACTGTTTTCCGAATAATTGCACCAATTGAAGCTCACTGCTCTACTAAAAGTTTTCCTACATTTCCAACATTTTTTATTTTCCTCTTTTGTCATCTTTGCCAGTCTGATGGGTATGAGATACAAGAAATTAAGGAAACTATTATTTGTTCATTTAGTGTGCTAAGCAGAAAAAGACATAATTTTCCCTCAAGGAACTTCTATTTTATGGGAGAATGCAACATACAAAAGAAAGCTGAAAGGCAGGAGCAATTGTTGAGAGAAAAGATGAAGGTACATAATACAGGGGACCTGGTTTTGAAGTCAGAAGCAGATTTGGGAGAGGAACAGCTCACCAATGAACTGGTTATCTCACCAATGAGCTGGCTGGCTCACCAATACAAAAAGGGACTGGGTTGACAGAGTGATATTCCAGAGGGAGGGGGGCACCTGGGACTGAGAATAACTTCAAGATAAAAAAATCCTAACATAGCTTTCTCTGATTACTAGTGATTTGTAGCATCCCCCCACCCCCCCGCAGCCATGAGTTTGTTGAAAGCTTTGATTTCTTTCCTTGAAAACCTTGTGCTCCTATCCTTAGTTAATTTATCTGTTGGGAAATAGCTCTTGTCTAATTAGTAAGAACAAATCAATAGCATCAGGGAATATGGAAATATATTGTTTGAATTTCCACCAAAATTTGCATAATTATTGGATTGAATTGAAGAATGAATGTTATGATTAAGAAAGTGCAGCCAATGACACATTTTTTTCCATTTGGATTCATGTGTCTTTATTAGATACCTTTTAAATCCATGACAACCATTAAACCAACTTCTTGAATAACTTAAACTTAGAACTAGATTGTTGAATCACAGTAGTGCAAAGTCTTAAGTCAAGACTTTAGAAAATAATGATGCATATTCAATCATATTGCTCTCACTAAAAATAGCAATCTTAACTATAATATTTTTAATGAGGGAAAAATGGTTTTGAATCATTAAAATATGATTTTCAAGATATATCATCATTATGCCATTTTTCGTTTTGTGTGTGTTATTATATGGACACACTCATTAGTACAGTAGCAGAGGCAGAAATGGATCTGTGATTTCCTTGGTAAAAGAAAATTCTATTTACCAAGACATATTTCTAACTTTTTGTTTGAGAGGCTTGAGGCACTGAGAAGTTAAGTGACTTGCCAAAAGGTTACAGACAAAATGACTTAAAATAAGATTCAGTAGAATAATGTGTAACTACAGTTAGAAGAAAAAAAAATCATTAGTTAAAGGAAGTAGTTCATTAATTATAGCAGTTGTCGAGATGATAACTTTTTTTTAGGAAGTTGATCTTTCCTTTTATTTTTTTCTTTTATTAAAGATTTTATTTGAGTTTTACAATTTTTCCTCCAATCTTACTCCCCCCCCAGAAAGCAATCTATCAGTCTTTACTTTGTTTCCATGTCGTACATTGATCTAAATTGAGTGTGATGAGCGATGATAACTTTTTAACAAAGAAAAGATGCACATTTTCTAATTCTCCTTAAGAGATCTGATGAAATGTTTCAGGTTGTTGTGGATCAAGATAATACCTGAATCTATGTCTTCCTGACTTTAGGGTCTCTAGTACTTTTAAATAAAAAATGATATATCGAAGGTGCATGCATGATCAATCATTAAAAATTATTGCATGAATAAAGCATTTTGACCTCATTCTGTTTCTTTAGCAGCACTTGTCTATCTCTTATTTTTCTTTCTCAATACATAACTGACCTCTCTCCTTTTTATGTCTGAGATATCCTTTAAATCTCCTCTTCTATGTAAATAACTTCCTGGGTCTACTCTGATATGAATAAAGGAGAATAAGAATTCTGGGGATCTACCTCCTTTCTCATACTCTTAATTTTCTCTTTTATTCTTATCTAATAATAAAGAATTACTGGTAAACCCAGGAGTCTAGGACATTGGGCCTTCTATCTTCCTAGTGTTTCTTCTGCTCTGGACTCATGTTCAAGGTCCAGACCAAATTAAGTCTTGGGGGGGGTGGATCCTGGACTCTAAAGAGTAGGGAATCTAGTTCGCCAAAGAAAAATGTTTAGAACTTTGATTTTGACTCATTGGCTAAGTTTCCTCAAAAAGGAAAGAGTAGAAAGGTAATGAAAGTATCAAATCACTCAGGTTTGGGATGGATATTTATTTCTTACATACAAAAGAAATGCTAAAAGACTCAACAGACTCATAGTATGAAATGACAAAATGATTTAAAACAGTTTCAGGAAACTAACTCATGACTACCATTATAATCTCTTGTGAGACAAATAGCTAAATTACATCAGAACATGAAACATTTTGTAGAACTACCTATTTAGTGAGGCTGTATTTTACCTCATACCAAATTGTCTAGATAACTCAGTATCACTGTCCTGTTGGTTGTGATTTACTTTGATGAAAAAACTCCCCTTGGTCTTATGGACTCTCCAATTCACAAGGTCACCTCCAAAACTGGATATATACCTCTTGAGGCTGATGTTCTAACATTTACTCAGAAGAGGAAGCACAAAGGCAGCCAGAAGCCAGATTTAAGTTGATTTAGTTGAGTCCTCTCCTGTAGTTGTGGGAATGGTTGCCATGAGGTTTCAGTGATAGTAGGCCAGTTCTTTCCCATCCTGCTTTAGTTATATGATGCCACCTGAAAGACCAAAGGACAATTGAACCAGAAGGTACCCTTCTTTTCAACTCTTACAGCATTCTGCTCCTAGCCATTTTCAAAAGGTGGTAGAGGATTAAGGGACCACTCAGGGTTTTCTAGATCATTTCAAAGTAACAGATCCCTTCAGTGCTGAACCATCACATGGCCAGAAATAACCAGGAAATTCAGCATCTCCAAAGAGCCCAAAAACCAAGTTGTACATATGACTGACTAGAAGCAGGGAGAAGATGCCTAAACATGCACTGTATAAGCCACATTACATTTGTGTCTTTGCTACTTTTTTAAAACACAAATAGATTGTGCTCATTGATACTTGAATCCAAATCTTCCTGACTTTGAGGTCTCTTGTCTACTTTAAAATGGGTTTTATTGATATATTTTTCTTTACTTTTCTTAGATTTTCCTCCTACACCCCTCTCTCGTTTTTCAGAAAATTAGCTAAGAAATTTTTTTGTAGGTTTTTTTTTTTTTTGCTAGGCAAATGGGGTTAAGTGGCTTGCTCAAGGCCACACAGCTAGGTAATTATTAAGTGTCTGAGACCGGATTTGAACCCAGGTACTCCTGACTCCAGGGCTAGGGCTTTATCCACTGTGCCACCTAACTGCCCAAGAAAGTTTTATAAGAATAAAAAGAGGAAGAGGAGAAAAAAATTGGTCAAAACTAAGTCAATATTCTGAATGCTATGTCCCATACTCATTAACTCCCCACCTTGGCAAAGAAGTAGTGAGAGATGTCTGCTTATATCTCTTTTGGGTCAAGCTTATTCTTTATAATTTTGCTTTACTGATTTTTAGTTATTTTGTGATAGTTCTTTCCATTGTTTTCTTGACTCTGCTTATTTCACTTTACAATGGTTCACATAAGTCTTTTCATGCTTCTCTGCATTTATTGTACTCATTATTTTGTATAGTACCATAGTATTTCTCTAATACATATATTATAACTAACCATTTCCCTATCCATGGGCATCAACTTTGTTCCCAGTCTTGTGCTACCACAAAAATTTCAACTAAAAATATTTTGGATGAGGATCATATTTGCCAAGTCCTTTAAAATTATTTATTTCTTTCCCTCTTGTTGGGTCCTTCCCCTCCAATAGTCTTCAGAAATAAGTTGGAGTTTGGTTCCTCACTTTCCAGACAATGAAAGGGGGCTGAAATAGTTCTATTGATTTGAAATTTGAGGTGACTTTGGAGAAGCAGGACTAATCCTTTAAAAGACTGAAAGACATCCAGAGGAAGAAAAACAAAATAAAACAAAACAAAAAATCCTTCAGAGTCTGATAGACACTTTAAAAAATATCTCTTAGGAATCTCTTTCCCTTAATCCTAATTTCTCATACCAAAAATGACCAATCTGTAAACATGTTTATCAAAAATATGTATGAACAAAGTTAACCTGATTGTTCACCACAGAGGGGAGGGGAGTACGAAGGGAGGATGGAAGGAAATTTTGTAACTTAAAAATTTACAGATGCATATGGATGAATGTTGAAAAAACTTTCACAACATGTATTTGAAAAAAATAAAAATATCAATTAAAAAATAAAAGACTGAAAGCTATTTATATTGAGTAACTTATATGTCCAGCTGTCTGCCCACAGGGTCCTTCAGATCTATTGTTGGGTGAATTAATTTTGTACTGGTTTCCTCTTTATATTTTTCTAGATGCCCAGTAACATAGTTATTCTGTTCTTGGAGAGCAATCTTGAGGTGGGGGGTGAATGTTTTCATTTCCCAGGAGCCCTAGAGCAGCATCTTCACATTAATTCTTGCTAGATTAGGGGCGAGCAGAGGGTAGGAAGAAGCAGAGGACAATACCCCCACTCCTACCACCAACTCTACTTGGCATTGAAGACTCTGTATCCAAAAGTGAAATTCTGCAGAGACTTAACACATTGCCACATGACTGCCAAACTGCTTTGAAATATGTCCTTCTTAATTATATCCTCCTCATGAGGGGGATAAAGTCTATCTGCTACATGACTATTGCCAGAACAGTGTTAAAAATAAAGCATTTTGAGTATGAAAATATATAGTAATAGGCTGACATTAACCAAATTATAAAATGTCTTGGCTTACTTTGTCAGCTGTTCCCTCTTTGATTTTTTAAATGTAAAAGTGTAGCTTTCAATATAAGAATGAATCACTGGCCCCAGACTGGATATGGCACACCAGCTGCAGACTTTTGGCAAGAAGCTAAGCTGAGCTGTGGTGGATGAGACTTTCATTCTTATTTACTGGAATTCATCCTCTCCTCATGGGCAGGCTGCTTAAAGGAGAGACATTTTGCCATCTGCAGGCATTCCTTTCTCAACTTAATCTCTGGTCCCAATGGCAGAGGAGGGAAAAAAAGACTAAGAGAGCAAATGTGAATCCAAATCAATGCTAACTTTCTGAAATTTGAAGTCCCTTATTTTGGTTCAAATTCATTTTCATATTTATATGACTCTGTATTCTCACATCACCCTTTCCAAGAGACTATTTTCTGGGCCAAATACTTCAAAACAGGAACCAAATAACTCAATTTTAAATTGTGAGAAGTGTGTGTTGCAAATTTATACAAAAAATGCTTTTTCCTATATGATAGAGCCTTTCTATCCTAAGCAACTAAATCATGTCCATTTACCTTTAACTTTTTTTAATCAATGTTTCTATAAAATACAGGTATGATTATATTCCCTCATATAATATAAGTCCTAGGGTGGAAAAAACTCCACTATTCTAAAAAAGACATGGAAGTCTTCTTACCTTGGAAGTTCACTTTAACTGTGGACTTTTTCCATTGGAAGTTTCCATTGCTCCATTAACCCCCTTCTCTGATTGCTAGTTCCTCCCAGGACCTTCATTTTAAGGAAAGAACCCAGGCTACTAATGCTTTAATTCTTCTCAGGGTTCTACTTCTGAACTGGACTTTCTATACCATGCTCTAACATGGGGATTTTGCCATCCTCCTTTCCTCTCTCTGCTTCAGCTTTTATGTATTGTCTTTTCCCATTAGAACGCAAACTAATAAATTCTTAGCACAATGCTAGGGACACAGTAGGTCCTTCAGTGCTGGTTGATTTCTAAACAACTGAAAAAAAGCTCTTTCCAACAAAGTCTTTGCTATTGCCAAAGAACATAAAAAATGGAAATAGTTTCTTCAGTAGAAAAGCTGATATTGATGTTTTTGTCCTTCATTCTTGAAGAAGACCATGACATCAGGGCATGATACCATGAGAAGCCCATGAATTGGATTTGAGTGAGGGGGGCTATGCTAAGTTACCAGCCTCACTTTCTCCTCCAGAGCCAGTTAGGTCCAGTGGTCAGATATGAATCAGGACACCTTGAGATGGCTCTGGATGTGAGGCAATCAGGGTTAAGTGACTTTTCCAAGGTCTCACAGTAAGTATCAAAGGTCTGAGGGTGGATTTGAACTTCTGTCCTTCTGACTCCAAGACCAGTGGTCTATCCACTGTGTCACCTAACTATTTCAGTAGAAATAACCTCAATGAAGAAGAGTTATCTCATTTGCTCTTGTACCCAAAGAATCCTGGGGCCTTTCCATCTAATGAGCTAAAATTTCTTCTATGTGTTACCTCCCCTTTGAAAATGAAAGCTCCCTGAAAGCAGACCCTGTCCTTTTGTAATCTTAGTGCTTAGAAGTGTCCTTCACACATAGTAAGAGCTAATAAATGATTTTTCATTGAGTCAGTCATTGAAGAATTTAAACCTGTGCGTTTAGAGGATCTTTATTTGCTCTCATTCAGTCCTGTTACTATTTTCAGACACACCTTTCCTTTACCTCCTTTCAACAGCCCATCAAAAATATCTAATGGGATTTCCATGAGATGAATACTCACTAACTGAAAATTAGTTCAACATTCTCTCTCTCTTTTTTTTTCCTTTGCTTCATCTGGAGCTTTCCAGATTCCATTTTAGGTCATGCTCCACTAATTCCTCTGAACTACTGACTCTGATTCTGTAATTAATTGGTATTCTCACTAGTTCCCCTTGCCAAGTTTGCCCTGAGCATTTGTAATTTTAAGAACCAAACTAAAGAAGTCTTCCTTAGAAAATGAAAAAATGACAAAAGGGTTGCTGCTTTTCATGCTGTGAGGTCTCCTGGGATTTTGATGTAGTCTTAAGGATCTCATTGTATTGAATACTCAGTGGATGCCTGTGTTTTTGGCTGTGACAAAGTGAACCAATTTGATCCAGAACAATATGCCTGGCTTATTAAGAGGCTCAAATTGCATCGCCTCAGCTGAATTACCTGCACAGTGATATAATTTCCAATAACTAAAATGGGGCAAAATTTAAGCATTTTTCAAGTGATGCCTTAAGATTTTTTTTTCTTCTTCAACGTCAAACTTTATTCTCCCCTTCTTTCCCAAGGCAGAGAAGGCTAAAGATTAATTATTGGATCTTCTCTCTGTCATTTCTCCTGCTCTGGATGTGCACTACAGCAGACAAGTAGGGAGTAAACCACTGCAGGTAAGAGAGGGTTTCAGGATGTTAGGATAAGGAAATGAATATGATCATTTCTGAAGCACATTCTATCTTCCAAGCTCAGTGAACAGAGGACCAGTCCCACAACCAGAAAGTCTCACTTCCATGTCTATTGTGTGTGATATGACTATGGTCAAGTCATTTCATTTCTCAGAGTGCCTAATATTATGATGATGATGTTCATCCACCATTCTCAAAGAAGGCCATGATATCAGGGAGGTAATGCTATGACAAGCACACGAATTGGATTTGAATGAGGGGAGGGGGCTGTGCTCAATGACCAGCCTTACCTTCTCTTCCAGAGTCATCTGTGGTCCAGTGGCCATATATGAGTCAGGACAGCTAGAGGTGGCCCTGAATGTGAGACAGTCAAGGTTAAGGGACTTGCTCAGGGTCACATAGCTAGTCAGTGTCAAGTATCTGTGGCTGAATTTGAACTCCTGTCCTCCTGACTCCAAGGCCAATGCTCTATCTACTGTACCACCCAGCTACCCACCTCTACTCTAATATTATAAGCTATAGAGGAATTACCTAATTAGTGGAAGAAGCTTCTACAAACAGATTTTTTCACAAGTGGGGAAACAATAGGTTGTTCTGACCCCTTAACTCCTCCCACCAAAACCATATCTGTATCTATATGCCCACTGTACTTTTTCCTTTCTCTCCTCTCCCCTCCTCTCCTGTCACCTTATCTCCCTTCCCTCTACCTCCCTCCCCCTACTCCCTTCCTCTCTCTCTCTCTCTCTCTCTCTCTCTCTCTCTCTCTCTCTCTCTCTCTCTCTCCTTCTATATATATGTCCTTCAAGGAAGACTTGGCTAGAACTACAGTGAAATTACTGGAAGTTTACATTAACCATACTTTCTTCATCTGCCCTTTGCTAGTCAAAATAATTTCAGACCTATGATTATAAGAAGAAAAAAAATCTATTTTTCTGTAAACGGCAAAGTGAAACCATACCTTGAAAGAGGTATTGAATTTATTGTATGCCTGACTAGGGGATTCCACTAGTATAATAATAACTCATTTTTATAGTCCTTTAAGATGTCTGAAATCCTGTCCTCATAGAAACTAGTATCAATATTATCAGTTATTGATGTTTATATAGGATTTCAAAGTTTACAAAACACTCTATGTTCATGCCATCGCTGTATATCACAATAGCCCAGTGAGGGAGATATTAAAGGTATTATTCCCTTTCCCCTCACAGCTATTTTACAAATGATCTTACAAACTAGTGTGAGAAGTAGAATTTGAAGCCAAAGCTGTCTTGACTTCCAATCCAACACTTAATACATCATATCATATTGCCTTTTTCCATCTTCATTTTCATTTTAGAGATGTGGAAACTGAGTCTCTAAGGTTAAGTTCATAGCTATTCAGTCCTAGTCATATAGCTAGTATTTCTATAGCACTTTAATTTTGCAAAGTGCTTTACATATACTGCTTCTTTTAATCCTTCCCCAATCCTGCTATTATCCCCATTTTATAGAAGAGAAATGGAAGCCAAAGGCAGTTAAGTGACTTGCTCAGAATTATGCAGTTGGTAAGAAGCAGTGCCAGGGTATCTGACTCCCAAGTTCTAGCCTCTTTCCACTAAGACATTTAGCTTTTATATGACTAGGACTCCAGATATGCCTGTCCTGTCTGTGTGATCATCTAGTGGGTAGAGGACTCTTGATATCAAAGCTAAGTTTAGAAGAGGGTCTATAGGGGTTTCCAGCCTTCCAGACATGATAGGGGTGGTATGAGCTTCAGTCATAGAGGTTAAAGTTGATGGACATTTTTAAAATGTCCAAGAATAACAGGGAATCCATGCTTTGTGTCAGGACTTTGAGTATCATTCGAAGTAATGTCTTGCATAGAAAAAAAAATCACTTGTCACTAGTAACCAGAATATCTAGGTTCTGGACCTGGTTCTGCTGAGAAGTCTTGGTGTGACCTTCCTTCAACCACTTTAATTTACCTCTTAAGCACCCATATTCTACTGGAAAAGGTGAGGATTCATTAAATAACTATTCATTTAGTACCTACTATGAGATAGCCATCTGTGGTTTAGTGAAAAAATAATATATATCATTTAATAAATTATATATATAAGTGTGTGTATATATATGCATGCATATATATATGTATACACATACATACACACACACACATATATATAGATAGATAGATAGATGAAATAGTTGGCTTCACAATTAGAAAGATCTGGATTTGAGTCTTGTTTCTGCCACATAATGGGTTTGGAAACTGATAAATCCCTTAATCTCAAAGTGTGGTAATCAACTGTTTAAATTGTAAGGTTCAGAGTCGGTCCCAATGGTATTGGTAGAAGGATTTTCTTCACTAGGAGTTCTTTAATCACAGATCTGTCCACCCCAAAGTGCTCATTATTGGGCTAGACATTGGGGACCCAGAGGATACCTCAAGGAGTATGTTTTACTGGTGAAAACAATATGAATACAGATTAAAAATACAATGGGACTTAAAGGGAGATTGGGAGGCTAAGGTTTGGGGTGATCAGAAAAGGTTTGATCTCTTAGGTCCCTTTTAGGTCTGAAAAATTCCAATTCTCTGTCTGAGCAAAAAGAGCTTAAAGACGACTCTCTTTGTGGGTGGTAATTTAAACATTGTGGAATATCTTTCAGGCAAGAAAAGCTTCCTTTTGTCTTGTTTTCCACATCTGTACAATAGGAATCCTTGGAGATGCCAAGTTATCTCACAAGGACCTGGTGGGGATTGGCAGGGAAGTCCAATCCCCACAGAGAAACAATGGCCTTGAATTCAAAAATGCTGCTATTTTAAACAAAGGATAGATAAACTCCCAGCACACATTCAAAAAGGTTAAAAACTGCAGCCAGGCCAATATTTGTTTAACTGTACTAAGTGAAATATGATTTAACAGAGGGATTGGGGACAGACCCTGTATTTGAGTTGATTCTTTGGCAAACATCCCTGCCAACAAAGAGGGCAGGAAGGTCTAGGGCCTTATCATAGCAATCATTAGATGTCTGCTCAGGGGATCTCTCATTGTTTCTCCAAGTGTCAGTTATTTGCTGCTGACTTATAAGGCCCATGGTACTAACCTCAGACCTGATATTGGGTCCATTCATTCAGCTGTGGATGCATCCCTGGGGATATGTGACAGAACTAGAAATTGTGAATCCTCAAGCTAAGTCATAGCATGTGCCCCTTGGCCACTTTCAAAAATAGCAAATCGGATTTCTAACCCTTTGCAATAGAGGGACTCTCTTACTAGCTCAGGCTAATTTGTCTCCCATTTCCTTGTGTCCTTTATCTATGTGATTGAGAACCAAATGAGTTAATCCCTAAGAAACTGAATAACCAGTCTTTGTAAGTGAGTGGGTTATCTCTTGCAATTTTCAATGGTTTAGCTAAAATGGGCATTGTATATTCAATAAAACCCTGGTTAAACATAACTCAATTAATTAGGGAAGCAGCTTTTTTTCCTCCCTTCACTCCATGCTTAGAATTATTCAATTAACAAGAGTTTATTAAATGTTTGCCATGTGCCAGGAGATGTGTTATACAGCAGAGATACAAAGAAAAGAACCCCTCTCCCCCCTCAAAAAAAAAAAACCCAAACCAAACCAGTCTCTGATTTCAAGAGCTTACTAATGAGGATGAGAACAAATAAACAAATGAATGCAGATACAATAATGTGATATAGACAGAATGGAAAAAATAAGAAATAGAAGAAATAAATCATAAGAGATATTTTTCTGATTCAGTCTCTTTGCCTCCAGACTCTGTTTCCCCCCTTCCCCCACCCCCAAGACACCATTGCAACCACCAAAGCAAACAAATATAAGAAACCAAAACCTCAAACCAAATTACACTAGGGTCAAGAGACATTTGTTATAATACCCTACATCTGCATCCATTCTGAGGTTCACTAGGAGTTCATACTCAATTTATGTCCCTGAGAAATTCAAAGATTCTCAAGTTAATTCAGTTCAGTAATGTTATTAAAACACCTAGTACCTGAAGGCAACCCCCCCAAACCATCCCTGCTTTCAAGAAACTTAAATTCTACTAAGAGATGCACCATTGAAACAGAAGATTAATATAAAATTTTCTGAGGAATGAGGGTATACTTATAATAACAATAACATTTCTTAAGAATCTTTATGTTTGCAAGGCACATATATGTTATCTTATTTCATCAAGGGATAAGGAATGGGTTTTCATAATGAGAGGGATCACCGATTTTCTGAGATGAACTTTAGAGGAAACTTAGTATTCTAAAAGACAGGGGGGAATAATCATATTTCAGACATAAAGGACGGTCTTTCTAAAGAAAAAAAGAAGGTATATGGGATGTCACCATAATTAGAGGGTGGGGTATCTAGCCTCACCCCAATAGATTATAAAAGACCCAAACATCTTAATTGAATTGATCAATCAGAAACTAAGTATAAATGAATCCTTAATCTGTTTGAAAAGGTCAAAGGAGTTTTGGGCCATTAGAAAGAAACCTGACTTCACATAGTCAATGTCTTGTGATTGCTTGAAGAACATAAAATAATAACTTTTGGGATACATATTAAAAGAGTAAACTAATTTAGATCCAGTCAATTGAATGGGAAAGGGATCCTAATTTGGAAGTTGAGGGTTCCTGGAGCTTGAGAGGGACTCTCTCCTCTTAAGTGTAATTTCACCCCATAACATTTATTTATCTCATTTTAGTCTTCCCACTTGACTATACCACTGGAGATATTACATTAGGTGGACTCAATTCATCCAGCTTGGAGTAAAGAGAGATATGTTAAGGTGAAACTGAAAGTCTCTCTAGATAAAGTAGCTTCAGGCCTCCAAGAGTATCAACCTTCAGAATCAACACAGAGGCACACCTAAGAGGACTTCAGTGTGGAAGGTACAAAGGAAGAAAAGAAGAAAGTGACTTCCTATAATCAGGAGCTGTGAGTTAGCTTTTTTCCACATGTGTTTTCTGTGCATGTAAGTAATTTCATTTGCACTATAAAGTTTTATACATCAAAGACCTCATCTATGATTTGTGGGAGGGTCAGCTTTGTTAACATTGTCCTTGATATACCTGCTAAGTAATTACCTTTCTAAAAATTAACTCTCTGCCTGATAATCAATGGCCAGCACACCAGTGAGGATTCATGAAAGGTAGTCCTAGAAACTCTGGTCTCTCTGGGTTACCCCTGGAGCCCTGAGTATTAGTAGTAACCTGCTTTCCAGAGATCAACCCTCCCACTGACAGTGGGAATTGGGAAAGTTGGCCTGGAGGGGATACTCCATAATGGATATTTTGGCATCCTTTGTTTTTGCAGGGAACCACTAGAGATATTTTTCATTCAAGACTTTCATTCTTGCATACTTTACTTTTGCCTTCAGGTGTCTATTACAGGAAAAAAAGTAGCATTTTCTTCTATTTTTCCTTTAGACTATAATTGAGCACTCTATTTTCCTGGTGTGTTTCTATACAAATCAAATCTTTTTTTGTGATAACCATTATTTGAATGATTAATTACAAATATCTACTGTTGTATTGCATTCTTATGAACATGGAAGCTAATGGTTGTATGCATTTCTGAAATCCTAAAAATACTAGTGCCTAGCAATTTGCCTGGAGCACAATATGATAGCTCATAAATGTTCACTTTCCCCCCTTTTTACTTTTTAAGCTGACCTTAGATTATTTAGTTTATTTGTGACATGAGTCCAGAGAGAATATCTGAGCTTCTTATGGACTAAAAGTCCACAGGATAAAGTTTACTTGCTAATCTTATTAACCCCAAAATACTTGATCCAGTTTTGGAAATCTCACACCTGCTTTGAGCTTTTGTAAGTTAACTTGTCTGTCCTAATGATAAGTATGCTAGGAGCTCTATTTAGAAAGAAAATATTGTGTGGCACTCCAGAGGCACTGCCATACACATGAAAAAGATTCCTAAAGACATTTTTGATATGTCATTTATGGAAAGGTGGATATTTTGTCCAGGCCTCCATTTGAAAGCCTCTAATATATTGAATAAAACCATGGAAATTTCACCCAGTACTTCTCTGGTCTTGAAACTAGATTACTGGTCCTGAAACTAAGGGTCATTTTTTTTTTTGCTTTTGCTTTTTAAACAAGGGTGATGAGGGTATCTTCCAGTCAACTCCAAATCCCTAATCCCTGAGGGAAGAATCTCTCATGTTCTAGGACCTCTTTAATGACCAGGTTTTCCCTATGAGATGGGAAGCTTGAATTCCTTTCTATTCCTTTATTACTTTTGAGTTTTCTTACTTTATTATTTTTTTCAAGCCTCCAGGAATAAATTTATGAAATCCTGTTTTATAGTAGGAAAAAAAAGGAAACTAAAGGGATACTTATGTAATGGTGAATGACTAAACAAGTTATGGTATATGAATAAAATAGAATGTTATTATGCCATAAGATATAATGACAGTTTTAAAGACAATTAGGAAAACCAGTATGAATTTATGCAAAGTAAAGTGAGAAGTATAGGAACAATTATACAATAACAATAACATAAGAAAGAAAAATAACTTTAAAGGACTTTAGAATTCTGGTTAATGCACCAACAAACCACATTTTCAAAGATCTAAAGTTAAATATACTATCTGTATCCTGACAGAGAGGTGATATACTTATATTTTTTGGCTTTTTTTTTGCAAGGCAATGGGGTTAAGTGACTTTCCCAAGGTCACATAACTAGGTAATTATTAAGTATCTCAGGCTGGATTTGAACTCAGGTTCTCCTGATTCTAGGACCAGTGCTTTATCCATGGTACCACCTATCTATCTGCCCTTCCCTTTAAATTTCTGAAGGAGACATACATTTTGGACATTGTCAATGATCAAATTTACTTTGTTTCTCTATGAATATTTATTATGAGGGTTTTCTTTCTTCCTTTTGTTCAGTTGTCAAGAAAAAATGCTTGTTAACTAAACAAAACAATTTTGAAATGACATCTTAAGTTGCATCAACAGGCATTTGGAAGTATATTTGATTGATTTCTGAATTTGTTCTTGTACCATACAGACTTTTCACAAGATGCTTTAGTTCAAGGAAGTAGGGAAGGCATTGGAAAAGAATGATCTTGAACCTATCCATTAGAGAATTATTCAGAATTTAGAATTAAGGACTTTGCCAAAAATCCTTAGATAATTTGTTGGGGAAGCAAATGTTTTACTGGAGGGAGGATACAAAATTAGGGAATCCAACCCCATCCAAAATAGTCAAAGAACATCTAGACATTTTGATTGAATCAATCAAAGTAAACTAGATATAAATATGTTCTAATTACTTTGAAATGATCATAGGGACTTTGAAGGTCATTGGGTGAAAGTAGATTATGTGAATCTCTTATGACAGATTGAAGGGAATCAGAATACAGTCTTTGAATGCACTTAAAAACAAGTTAGTTAAGAGGGAGTTGACTACAGTTCTGGAGTGGAGGATTCCAAATCTCTAAAAGGGAACTGTTTCCTTGAAGGAGAAAAAGTACCTCTCTCTTTGTCAGCCTCTTTCCTCACTGATTGTGTTCAGAAAGAATGGACTAGTAGGAGAAAATGAAGACAACAGAGTAGATAAAAATACATTCTAAGAAAAAATAGAAATGTTCCAGGAAAAGGAAAAGAATTAATAAGAAATGGAACTGAACTTGTGAACCTTGATAAGTCTGAAGACCAGAAGATGACCTTAGCATTGATAACAATTTCTTTTTAATCTCAGAACAAAGTCCCAAAGCAGAAGTTGTTGATGGCATTGTGTGTACCTGGAACTAAGAGACACAGGGAGGTTAAGCCTCACAAGAGAAAGGCAGCTTTAGAACTATTACATGAAGTAGAGGCCAGAGAGATCTAATGAAAGGAATCTTCATGATGATTTATAAAGGCTGAAAAAGACTTTAATAACTAGATGCTATGAATTATCCTCTAACTACATAAATACCATTTTATTATAAGTTTGACTCTACTGTCCTCAGGGAATTTCTATGAGTAGGGAGAGAATGTCATGATGGTTTTAGGGGCTTTTTTTTTTTAAATCTGTACTCGTTAAACCTGCCTAATAAGTATCTATTCTAAAAGCAAATCATGTTTGGCTGATGGGTGCCCATGTACAATAATAGCACCAGAAATCCAAAGTGCCTTAGGGGTTAATTCTAGAATTTCTATGGGAGGGGGAGGAAGTAGTCACTGTCCTTTGGAGACCCCTTTGGAATGGTAAGTGGGGAATGAATCCTATAATAGGTTTCCCAATAAGTTTTGAGAACAGCAAGTAAGTAAATCTAGTCAGAATCCAGACTATAAGAAAGGGGACAATATGAAATAAATTTAGAAATAGAATAGTTTAAGTGCTAACAATTAATTGTGAAGAACTTTAAATGCTCAATTATGGTTTTAGAACTTATTTAGGCCAATTCCCTCATTTTACAGAAAAAGAAACTGAGATACTATGATGTCTAAGATTATGCAGGATTGATGAGGTTGGGACTCAAAACCAAATATTTTGAATTAATCCATTAATTTTTTTTCTTCCATCATATCAATTGCCCACAATACATTCAATTGCACAAAGCAGATTCTTTTAAGGTTGGAAAACAGGCTAAAATTTTTAAAAGATTTGCAAGTATTAAAATGAGATGGATGTTTTGTTTAAAATGAATATTCTGTTAAATGCCTTTTTTCCCTAGGCATTCCAATCAAGATTTTATTATAAATTCAATACCTTGTGGAGCCTTAAAAGCATCTCATGCAACAATCTATAACCTAAAACAGATAAGTTTTAGAAAATTGCCTGATACTTCAAGAGTTTAAATGATTTGCTCATGGTCATAGATATTGAATGTCAGGAAGTAGGACCTGAACTCAATTCTTTCCAAACATTTTGAAAGTGATGAAAAATGTAACTTCAATGGATAATATAATGAGAAATACATGACATAGATTTGATTCTTCATACATAAATAGCCTCAGATATATTAACAATATAAATTGCATTTCAAAACACCAAAGTGAACATAATTGTAAATATATAAGCACATTTGAAAGTTTGTTCCTCCATACAACGAGAAACTATGAGGAGCCTAAGATGATAGAACATCTAAATACTATTTTCTAACAATGATCAGATTGGGGAGACCTGATAGCTATCACTAAGTATTTAAGAACTATAACAAGAAAGAAACATTAGATTTTGTTGTTGTCATTAATATTTAGTTATTTCAGTTAAAGTCTGATTCTTTGTGATTCTATTTGGAGTTGTTTTTATGGTGATAAAGATACTGGAATGGTTTGCTATTTCCTTCACCAGATGATTTTTCAGATGACAAAACTGAGGCAAACAGGACTAAACAACTTGTCCAGAGTCACTCATTTAGTAAGAGGCTAAAACTGAATTTGAACTCAGGTCTTTCTTACTCCAGGCCTAGCATGTTGCCCTCTAAGCTACCTAAACTGCCCCAGTTTAATTTTTGCTTGGGTCAAAGGGTAGGATTAGAAGCTCTGAATGGCAGATGCAAAGAAACTAATTTAGACTTGACTTGAGGATGAACTACAATAAATAGAGCTATGTGAAGGTAAGTGAGCTACCTTAGAAGGTTAGTTCTTCCTTGGGACCTTTGTGTCAAAGTTGGATGACTACTTAATAAGCATGTTGTAGAAGGCATTTTAGTACAAGCAATGGCTTGGGCTAGATTGCCTCTGAGGTTCCTTTCAATCTGGAGATTCTGTAATAAGGCTAGCATTCCCTCCATTGCTCTGTCTTTTTGTTGCCCTGGTGGGTAATTAAGAGGCATTTTCTGAAGTCTCTATACTGTGATTTCCAGGTTGGTTTTGTCAGGGTAAAGAGCTAAGTAAGGACTTCCTTATTGAACTGCTATAGAAGAATTAATCAGATCACAGTGAAATACATTGTTTGGTTACTAAACTGGGTGAAACAGGCACAGGACAAGAGTTGGGTTTCAAAGAAATACAAGGCAAGGAGATTGAAGGACACCCATTGCTAAGTGGAGGTCAAAGTCAGAGGCAATGAAGCACCACTCATCTTCTCAGACAAGAACAGGTTTAAGTTCAGAAAGACAAATCCCTAGCAGGGAGGAGAGGGCTTTTAGCACCCAACTAAATTAACTAGATGATATAGGTCCACTGGACTGTAAGGTATCTCTTGCAATTCTAGGCTGCTTACTTCTCTATGCATTTCTAATTTTCTGTGGCCCCTGTAGTCTCTAAGTTGTAAAGATTGCCCAGGTGAAAGTCAGAACAATGATAGAGATGCTTTTTAATAGTTTTATCTATTAATTAGAAGAAACCATAAGTCTTCCTCTGAATTGGAGAGTTATACCTCCCCCCCAAAAGCTCACATATTCCCATTGTGAACTATTAGAATGAAAGCTCATTGCTGGTAGAAATTGTTTCATACCTTGCATTGATAGTGCCTGTCACAAAGTAGACACTTGGGAAATGTTTGTTGATTGATTGCCTGACACTGGACTAGCACTCAGGTGTCTGTGCAGTTCACTTTTCAAAAACCATGCTGTCTCACAAGATAGCTCAGGCAACTTTCACAATTTTTCTTTGGGACTCTGTATGCATTGGTTATCATCCATACTCAAAGAAGAAAGATTCTTAACCTAAGGTCTGAGAATTTGGTTTATGCTTTTTAAAAGCATCTATGCTATAGTTTATTTTCAGTAGATACATGTATACATATATATATATGGATGATAATCAATGAATATATACACACACATATATATATATGTGGATTTATGTAAATGTATGTATTTATGTCTAGGTACATATACTTTGTTATGTGTAGATGTATGCATTATGTACTATGTAAGCATGTGCATACATACAAATATAATCTTTCAATCTAAGTGATTTCCTTTATCTATATTTTATTTTATGCATTTAAGAACATGATTCAGAGAAGGGGTACATAGATTTCTCCATATAGACCAAGGAATCTATGATATTTAAAAGGTTATGAACCCCTGTACCAGAGTATACTCATATTTTATGAGTAAGTAGAGAAAAAGGATAATGGATATATCTATTTTTTCCCAAAACATCTATGTCTTGTGCCAGTATTCATTCTTTTCTGACTCCTCATGACACCATTTGGGGTTTTCTTGGCAAAGATATTGATTTGCCATTTCCTTCTCCATCTCATTTACAGATGAGAAAACTGAGGCATGTATCTACTCAAAATAAACTATAGCATAGATGCTTTTTTAAAAGCATAAACCAAATTCTCAGACCTTAGGTTAAGAATACTTCTTCTTTGAGTATGGATGATAACCAATGCATCCAAAAAGTCCCAAAGAAAAATTGTGAAAGTTGCCTGAGATATCTTGTGAGACAGCATGGTTTTTGAAAAGTGAACTGAACTGGCAAATCAGACAACCGAGTTCTAGTCCAGTGTCAGGCAATCAATCAACAAATATTTCCCAAGCATCTACTTTGTGACAGGCACTAGCAATGCAAGGTATGAAACCGTTTCTACCAGCAATGAGCTTTCATTCTAATGCATAATGGAAATACATGATCTCTCTCTAGTCTTCATCTGTATCCTCATTCAAATGACAGAATTGAACCAGATGATCTCTAAGATTCCTTCTAGTTCTAGTATTTTCTGCTTGTGCCCAATATCTATGTGGTTATCCTCACCATCCTTCATGCTAGGAATGGCCAAATGAGAATTTGCCTCCATAGTCAGTCAATAAACTTTTATTAAGCATCTCCTTGCTGCTATGAAGCCAGACAAAAAACAATCCCTACCCCTAAAGGAGCTCACCTTGTAATAAAGAGAAGCATTTTTTTAAATAATTAAATTTCTTAGGTTAATCCTTTATTCCTTTCAAGTAAGCTATGTGATTGCCCCCAGTTGGCCTTGGCTATAGCAAATCAGAAATTAGGTTACACTAGCATATTACTAAAGGGTTGTGTTCCAGCTTACCATTTGGGTGCCTTGGCACAGTGATGGTGTACAGTGATGGTGATTGGCAGTGCTAATAGTAAACAGCTGTCAAAATAATAATACTAATAGTAATACTAAAAGTAGTTATGACATTATAGAATACAACTTTAATAATATTTTCTGATGCCATTTCCTTCAAAAGTAATTCCTTACTTAACTTCTATATGTCAATCAATCAGCTAGCATATATTAAGCATCTATGTTTAGTCCTGAGATTCATTTCTTTCCTTAAAACCTTCCTCCTCTAAGCAACCTCCCATATTTTGCTAGATTCCTCTTTTGTGCTTTCATTATTTCAAAAAGAATATAATCTCTTTCTGTCTTTGTCTCTCTCAGTCTTTGCATCCCTGTCTTTCTGTTTTTCTTTTTCTGAAGGCCTCTCCCTGATTCCAAACCCATTTCTCTTTCCACAGTTCCACGATGCATGCTAAGGTCCTTTCCAATTTTGAAATTCTATTATTTTTCTCTAAAGGCTGTTGTATGCCAAAGCTCCCTGCCACAACCATGACAAAGCAAAACATATAGAAAATATTTTCTCTGATGCTGAGTATAGGCAATGATCAAAGCTAAACTCAGCCTGAATGGAAAACAAAAGCAGCTACTTCTTTATTTGACTGGGATTGGGAGTAGGGAGAGGGAATAGTGTGAGAGTGGACAAACAACACCATCATCAAAACAACCCCAGATCTTCCAAAAAAAAAAGCTGCCACTAAGGTATATGTTTTGAAGAAAAGAGATATTCAGTTCACATCATGGGAAAAAACTCCAGAGATGTGCCACATCAGGAAAGCAAGGGACTGTGGGAAAGGGCACATTGTAAATATTACTTCTACTCTACAGTGATTTGTGGCACTCACATAATAGATCATCTTCCCTGGCTATGTTACTGTAAATGACTGCATCCATTAAAATACACTTCCCTCTTCCTTCCATTGTAATAGACACTCCCATCGTATGTCCCTGGAAAAAGGAAAGAAAAAAAAAACCCTTTGTGAAATGTTATAAGATCTAGCTGTTCAAAGAGGTAATAACAACCACAAAAAAAGGGAAAGGCTCTGACAAACACACCGAAAGCCAACAATTGAGTCTGTCAGTTCTTTGTGGAATGGATGGACTATTAGTTCTATCAACACTATTAACCCAAGACACAAAATGGTAGCAACTGGCTGATAGGTCGGAGGCACCTTTCAATCTTTAGTCTTTTAAGATGTCAATATCAAGACGGCTTTCGGATGGCCAGACCATTCCAGGGCTAAATTTACATACATCAATTCTAATAAAAAAAAAGGGCATGGAGTGTTCTTTGAACTCTCACTTCTAGTAAATCCCCCATCATTTACTGTATCCCCCACCCTTCAACTTCCCAACTTGCCAAGTTTTTCTAAGATCAATTCCTCTGAAAAATAGAAGCTTTTAGGTTCCCGTGGCTATTAATTGTCTTGCTTTTTAGTTTACACTGCTACTGATGCTCTTGGTTTAGTCTGGTCATTCTCTAGAATTTTGTTTTCTTTTTCAGTTTGTAGTTTGTTGGCTGGTCCATGTGATTTGAAGGGATACATCCTGCTGCAGACTTTCCTGACCCACTACCCTAGTTTACTTCCTCCAGTAGTTCATTTTATTACTGACATACATTGTGGGCACCCTCTAGGTTCTTCATAATGAGGTTTCTCTTTTCTTAGCTGTGATTGGACATGACAAAACTGTAAAGGTAGCAGCCTACCTCAGAAACTCTCCCTTTCTTTTGTTGATAGTTAATCTCCACTTGGCCTTTCCCCTCCCTGGGGCCTGTCTTCTTCCATAAGGCCCATAAACAAGGTTCCCCACAATAAAGCCAAACCAGCTTTCCAGATGGAGTGTAAACAAAATAAATCTGTTCCACACTAAGATATAGAGGATGCGTACCTTTCACACCTCATTAAGATTGGCAGCTGTTCCTTGCCAACCCAAGCAACCTGCCTAAGCTGCTGGCAACATGATTCTGACCCTGTTGATGCTGTTACCAACATTTTTTTCCAAGGTGTCAGTAGTGCAATATTTTTGCTTATAAATCCAGTAGTTAGCTAGTCAATGAATGTTTACTAAAATCAGGATGACTAAAAACAGACATCCCAAACCAAATAAGAGCTAAGAGTTGAGGTTAAACCCTTATCAGGTATATAGGCTGCAGAATGTAGTTTGTTCTCAATGACCAATTCCACCTAGAATCTATTAAGAGACATTATCAGTCTATGCTGGTATCTTCCAGGGCTCCATTTAAGGGGTTTCATTCTTAGCGTTTGGTCTCCAGTCCCGCCTCCCAACTCAAAGCTATATTCAATAACAACAAAGAGCAATGATAATAATAATCTTATACACATAGGTAGAGGAAACATGGTATAGGGGATGGAAAACTGACCTTGAAGAAAGACAGACCTGGGTTTGCATCCATCCTCTGACACATAGTGCCTTTGTGACTTGACCAAAGTATTTCACTTTTCAGTATTGCAGGAAACTCTGTAGGACTACAAATTTCAAAGAAGATGCTGACCTCCTTTGATAGATGGTGTTACACTTACCAATTCAGGGGATCATGGGTGCAGTCCCTACCCTTTATCAGTATAGTTTCTTAGACTTTCCAAAGTACATTTGCTTTGGAATACATATATTTCATATATCAGTTAATCCTCAGTGGTAGATACAAGAATAATATTTTTAGATAAGCCCAAGAGAACTCAAGTGACTTGCTAAGGTCCTATTGCTAAGTGGTTTGAAGGTGAAGATTTGTCATGTCCTAAATATTTACTATTGGATAAACCATTTAATCTTTTTTTAGGGTTTTTTTTTTGCAAGGCAATGGGGTTAAGTATCTTGCCCAAGGCCACACAGCTAGGTAATTATTAAGTGTCTGAGGTTGGATTTGAATTCAGGTACTCCTGACTCCAGGGCCAGTGCTCTATCCACTGCACCACTTAGCCGCCCCCATTTAATCTTAATAGGTATTATTTTTTCCTATAAATTGGAGTAATAATATCAGAATACTTTACTCCATATTTTTATCAAGGCAAAGTCAGGAACCTCAAAGAGTCGGTATCTCAGGGTATGAGTCTATGTCTATAAAGGCTAAGTAATATCTGAAGTCTACTTGTCATTCTCTGAATTTATCATTCCTCTTCAAAAGGTTCATTTGTATCTGGCAGCAAAGTGTCATGGTGGGTAAACATGGACCTCAGAGTCAGGAAGACTTGAGCTAAAATCCTGCCTCAATAACATACTCACTGTGTGACCCAGGCTGAGTCACTTATCCTTTCTAAGCTTCAGTATCCTCATCTATAAGAATAGGGAATAATATTTTCACCTTCCTCCCAGGGTTGCTATGTAGCTCAAATGAAATATTATTGATGAAATGCTTTGTTAACTTTAAAGTGCTATTTAAATAATAGTAAGTATTGTTATTCCAAATTAGTCCCTATAATATTTGGGCAACTACCCTGCAACAACTTATAAATTAAATTAAACTTGTCATTTAAAGATGCTTTACATAATCCAAGAAACAAGGAAGAAATATTTGAAATATTTTGAAAATTTTCCCTTATTTGAATCTGATCTAGAAAGAAAACAATAAAAAGATTTTTTTTGATCAACAGAATGATGACATTCTCTCCACTGATATCGTTCAGAAGCCATCTGTGACTTGCAGGTAAACTGTAGGGAGTTACTTGAATTTCTTAGAGGTGAAATGGCTTTCCCAAGGTCATTTTCCAGGGAAGTTTTCCTGACTTCAAGTCCAGTACTGAAGTCACAACATTACACCACCTCCATTGAAATTTACATAAAAAATACTCATGTCTTAAAGTCATACTTTTAGAGACTTTTAATAATATTCTAATCAGTGCCAAAATAGCTGTATCCAGTGTTTCTAATTATATGAACTAACTCTATTACAACTGAATGCACTAATCATACGCAGGATGTTGTACATGCTCAATTTATATTCAGACCTAGGTTCAGATTCCAACTTCACCACTTATTAACTATGGATACTAACACAAGAAAATTCCCTAGGCCTCAGTTGGAATTAGATAAATAGATGTGTATATATTTTACAAAAAAAGATATTTACTGAGAAGTTATAGCAAAAACTAAAGTACAATTATTTCTTCCTTCCAAGGGCATGCATTCTTCTATACTGTCTTTATCCCTGGGGCATTCAACTCACCATGTTCACTGACTTGGGCACAAAAGCAAAAAAGACCATGTCACAACAGTGTTACCTTGGGAAAATCACTTAATCTCCTGAGCCTTAGTTTCTTCAATTAGAAAATGAGGAAGTTGGACTAGCTGATCTCAATGGACCCCTTTCTATCTTTAAATCAAAGATCCTATGATCTTATATCTTTCAGTCATTTGGTTCAGAATGTTTGGAGAATGTAGTATACTGACTAATTGAGGTTCCAGGTTAATCAGAGATCTGTTAAAATTTTTCTAAAATGTGTCATCAAAAATTCCTGTTTTTGCAAGAATAGTAACCATAAAATACACTGTATTCAGTTACTATGTGGATCCTCCCCCTCCCCAACATGTATATACATGTGCACACACACACACACACACATACACACACACACACAAACATTTTCTTTATCCCAGCCTATTCCACTCTCATAACTTTCATGGTGGCCTTAGGAGCTATATTGTGAGAAAACTATTTCATCTCCTTGGATGTTTCCTCTGATTCCTTCTGCCTTCTTATATGAACTCTAATTTGGATTTCTCTTGATGACACCACATTCATTTATTTAGGTCTCAGATATTAGGAGTTTGACTCTGGGGAAGTCCCTTAATCTGTATTGGCCTCAGTTTTCTTCTCTGTAAAATGGGGATAAGAATAATACTTTACTCCCAGGCTTGCTGTGAGGATCAAATGAGATCATAATTGTAAAGGGTTTAGCACATAGGAAACATTATGTAAATGTTAGCTATTGGAAACCATTCAACAAACTTATTAAACTTATTTATGACACACTGAAGGTTTAATAAAAGCAGAAACTATCCATATCTTTTTCAAAGACTTCATATTGACCCGAGTTTAACCACATGTAGATGTGTAAATACAGGTACAAATTATTTAGAAGAGGGAGAGAACACTGATTGGGTGTGGGGTGTGGGGGGAAATCAAGCAAAACTTCATGTAAGAGGAGGTTCCTGAACTTGATACCTGAAGGAAACTGGAGATTTTAGGAGGCAGAAGTGAGGAAGAAGAGAATCTTTGATAAGTGGGGCAGCAAGGATGCAGTGGTGAGGGATGTTGTGCTGGAGAGCAGGTAGAGGACTAGTTTTGCTGGAACTTAAAGTGTGTAAATAAGAATGATGTGAAATAAATGTAAAAAGAGATAAGAGCCAAATTATATAGACTTAAAATGCTGTGGGGATTATAATTGCCTAATCTGCAAGAAAAATCAATGAGGTAGAACTATGATCCAATGACATTTATTTAAGGATCCATGGACTGCTCTAATGGAGTGAACCCCAAAACTTGTTCAGGATCTGAGGTGATACTGGTTCTGCAGACCTGGTTTTAATAGGGATTGACACCAAAATATGCAAAGTATCCAAATATGGCAAAAATACAGAATCTTATTGATTGGTAGACCTTGCTTTAGAGGGCCAAAATGACTTTTCAGGAGGTGGGGTCACAGGTTGAGCAAACATTGGACATCTCCACTGACTAAGTGATCATAAGATGATCACCTGCTCATGTTCAACAAGAGAGTGGTCTAGAGATATAAAAAATAAGATGGGGAATTTCAAGGCATCCCACCCATGCTGGAAATGGAAATCCTGAGAAAAACAGGATGAAGATATTTTTATCAGCATTCTTGTGGTTTTGCAAGTGAGTCCTATAACTGGGTAAACAAGCATTGAATATTACATTAAAGTTTGAGGTTCATTATAAAAACCGTACTGTAAGAACCTATTTTATGTAATTATCCCTATATGCCCTATGTAAAATATCAAATTGATTAATACAGTTTGGAATAGAATAGGGGTTCAAATGAATTATTTCTTACAGTGCTAGACTGAGAAATTGATGTTTTATCTTGGAGGCAATAGGGAGCTGTGGAAGATTTTTGAGTAGGAGAAAGATGTCATCAGTCCTGAGCCTTTGAATGGTTATTTTGAAAGTTGTGAAAAGATTAGTTTGGAGACAGATAATCCTAGAAACAGAGAGACCAATTTAAGTGACTTTGAAATAGAATAGGTTCTTTCTAGATTATCAGGATCTATCTTAGAAAACTAAATCAG